>NC_142948.1:2738559-3046059 GCF_046866305.1 Octopus bimaculoides | reverse complement strand
GAAGCAAGCCACACACACACACACACACACATATATAATCAGTTGTAGTTGACTGGTCCAGGTGATGACGTAGGCACATCTGTTGACGTGTGGATTATTGCGACCGTTGACTGATAAAGACGTAGTCACGTCTATTCACGCCTGGATGGATGAACGACTGTTGCACCAATTGACTGTTAACAAAAGGTAAGGACGGAGGCTACTCAATGTATGCTTTTCTGTCTGGCGTCAGACGGTTGTTGACAAAAGAAAATAAACAGCCAATATGCAGATTAATGTTTTATGCCTCTGGTGCACAACGACTACAACAAATGGCAGATATTCGCTCCATTAGCTTTATGGAAGTCTTTGGATCTTTTCGATTGGCTGCGTCTGTTTGCCTTATTTAAACTGGAAGCAGGTTTACTTCAGCTGGCGTTTATATTTTACCCACAAATATAATTTCTCTGTTTTAGTTATTTCTTGAAGACAAAGACTACAAATCTGTTTTTGTTTCATTCAGTCTGTCAATATTGGTTTTTCTGTCTTTGTAGCGAATATTTAAGGTTTCGAAGACAAACGTTGATGAAACTTATGTGTCTTCAGACTTCTTCACAAAGTGTTATGAATGTAGGTGCAAGCAAGGCTGATGGTTAAGACGTTCTATTTGAAATCACTTGGTTTTTGCCCTTTGTTCTTGTTTTGAGAAGAAACCTAATTTCGAGCAACTTTACAGATCAATTTTTCGACACTATTTTCTCTAAACCTGGCAAAGTATGTGTAGGGATTTCAAATTTTCATTTTGCATCTGCTAAAAATTTTAGCGGGTGCTCTCGCACCCTCTGTTCCCGAGCCATTGTGTGTGTGTGTGTATATATATATATATATATATATATATATATATATACAACTTATATATATATATATATATATATATATACAACTTATATATATATATATATATATATATATATATATTACAAGTTCAAAAAAAGGAAAAAACAAAAAAACAACAACAAAAAACCGCAATAAAAATGGCCATTTTAAAGTTTAAATACATCACAAACATATTGGAACCGATTTAGAAGCTTATATATCATTTTAATATTATTACACAGGCCTTCTTATTTTATTCTGAAATCACAGGTATATATATCATTCTAGATATTCCCGTTTGTGGTGCTTCTGAAAAATAAACAAGCATTGGCATCAGTTTAAAATCTCTTGAATCACTTATTGTCCAAGCACGAGAGTCAAACAGTCTTTTCCGGTCTTGAATACAGAAGCATTTTTAAAAAGTATTTTCGGAAGTAAAATGTGCAAGATAACATACTTTTGCAGAAAATGCATTTCATCTACTCTGAATATAATTTAATGGGAAAGGAGGAACAGCTGCCCGCATGATCATAGTCTTAAGAACCAGGAGAAATTTCTTAATGGCCTGGGTGTTTGCACACGCAGTTTCACTAGACGTACGGAGCCATGTAGGTAGGTTATTAAACCATCGTTTGAATGTACAAAACAAACTACAACTAGCTGTGAATGTTTGGTAGTTTTCTCATAACTCTTGTGTTTGAAGATGCTTCTGGTTCTTGCTTTTTCCATTGCAGTAAGTTGACAATAACAGGTTGCATTTCGTTTCCTAGTTCATTCACTTATATAGGAAGTATAATTTCTATATTTGTGGTTCCCCACGAAAATTTACCCTTTGAACGAGTCACCTTTGTTGAAAAGCAATTATTTCTAATTTAGGCACAAGACTAGCAAGTTTGATACTATCGACCTAAGTATTTGACTTGTACTTTATTTTATTGAATCCGAGGGATAAAAAACAGGGTCGACCTCGATGAAATTTGAACTCAGACCGTTAAAAGTCAGAAGAAATGACCAAGGACGCTTGTCCGAAACGTTAATGATACTGCTAATCCAACGTCCTTAAAAGTTTTCATACAAATATCTCGCCATTATGCGTTCTCATAATATACTGTATAATGGTTCCAAGTATTGGGAGAAGGCCAGTAATTTTAAGGTGAAGTGTTTCGTCAATTACACCGACCCCACTGCTCAACTGGCACTTTATTTTATCGACCCGGCTAAGGTGAAAAGCAAAGCTAACCTCAGAACGTAAAGAGCCAGTATATACTATATAATCACCACAACAGATGTGATATGAAGTATGTGGCATTAGTTATTAGGGCAAAGCAACGAGTTGGCAGAAGTCGGGGAAGAAGAAAAAATGCCTTGCGGCTTTTCACGTTTTGAGTTCAGATTTTTCTGAATTTAACTCCGTTTTTCATCCCTCCTGGGTCGATTAGATAAAGTATCGAGGTCGATGTGATCACACCTCTTCCCTTCAAATTGCTGTCCCCTTGGGATTATTTCAAATACACTGTTACTATAAGTATAGCCATCAATACTGCTTTTTCTACTACTTCGCCATCGCCGACATTACTAACTACTAATATTGCTAACGACTACTATTAAAGCCACCATTACCACCGCATCTTCTGCTGCCTATTAATACTGCTAAGTCCACCACCACCACCATCACTACTACTATACTAGTGCTACCACCATCATCACCACTTCTACTAACACGACCGCTATCACCACCACTTCTAACCATTCATACTGCCACTACTATAGTCACTTACCACTCCTACTACTACTCAGGAAAAATGTAATATTTTGAGGAGTGTTAATCTGAAATCGATTTCAAATTATCAGCAGTTAAGGTTGTGGCGGGAATAATTTGAAATTGGCTCCCTCGAACACTGGTGGTTTGCAGAGAGATGGTGCTCCAGCGTGGTCACAATTCAAATATAAACATGCACGCATTTACAGAGAGAATCTACAGTAACAGTTCAAAGCGAAGCAATGTAATAAGCGGGTTTTTGTTAGATATTAGATGAAGCGGGTCACAGTATTAAAAGAATATTTAACGAATATCTAGGCGCAGGCGTGGGCGTGTAGTTAAGTAGCTTACTTCCCAACCATTGTATTTGTTCCTCACCACCGCTGGACTTACTGGCTTGTTTACGTCCCCGCAACTTAGCGGATCGGCAAAAAAAAACATCAGTAGAATCACTACCAAGCTTTAAAAATAAGCAATGGGGTCAATTTGTTCGAGTACACCAGTGTTTCTGAACCATTTTTTTAACTGGAGACCCGTTTTATTCTGGTAGACATCCCGTTGCCATATGGTGTTTAAAAACTAGTCTTATAGTTAATTCTTTCAAAATTCCTATTTTGTTTATCGCACATTAACGTGTATAGAGAAAGAAACTTGGCTGTTTCTCGCAATACATACATCTGTAGCAAATTTTCTTCATCAGCCCTTAAAATAATACTGTAGATCCAATTTACTAATGCTTGCGTGGACCTCACCACCACCACCACCAAATCTTATACTGGCTCAAGTTGAAAATCACTAGACTAAACCTTCTCAAGGCTGTGCTCCAGCTTGACCGCAGTTCATTGACAAACAGATAAAATATAAAAGATCTACGTATGTAGCACAGGCACAGCATAGCCGAATTAGTTAAGCAGTTTGCTTTGCAGCCATAAGCCACACGGCACCATCCCTCTGCGTGATATTTTGTGTCGTCTGTCTTTATAGCAGAGACGACAGAACAGTTTTCTAGATAACAAGAAAAATTATCTTGCATTTTTTTTGGTGCGACCCGCTTGATAACTGATCATACTTCATGCGACCCACTTCTCGAAAAAAGTTGCCCTTGCCTGCGGGAGAGTGTGATTTAAGGACACACGCCTGCTATTTCTAACAAGGCGAACGAACTGGTAGAGGTTACTTTGAATGGTGGTGGTGATAGTAGTTGTACCAGTGATAGGTGATCGAAGGATAATGATGGTGGTGGTGGTGGTAGTGATGTGTCAGTGACCTGACCTCACTCTGACCCCATCCGAAAAAATTTTTATTGCGGCACCTGAAGATCCACCACTTCAGATATCTCACATTAAACTTCGTCACCCTACCAAAGTCAGAGGTCAAGTATTACACTCAACAAACAATAATAATTTCATCGACAGAAAGATTTAAGTAAATGAGAGAGATGAAATTTAATCAGATAACGAGTCGGACCTCAAGATTATCTTATATACATATATACAATAAACAATGTTTTCAGTCATTCGAATATTCGTTCCATCAAAAATATTCAACAGTAACTTGTTAATATTCAATACCCCCTTTTACTCATTACAAACAGGTAGGTTCACTCCATACTTGTGACCATATTTTAATACTGCCTGCTTATTTCTCTTAAAAATTCCAAATGCTAATAAAATCTAGGGGGCATCCCGTACAGGCGTGTCGAGCGGCAAAATCTCTTTGTTCAGCATCAGGTGTTCACAATTCAAGTGTTTAAAAAACAAAAAAAACGTTCTACCTGGTACACTCGAGCTGCTAGGTAAATAAATCTTCCCTAAAAATGCCATGCCCTGTTCTCTTTATTTCCAGATATATTATTAGGCTGAAGAAAAAGGTCGTGCGCCCTGCTAAAAATAATGCTTTTTTAAATATTTCTAAGGTTTGTGTGTTCATTCTGTCCATTATTTTAACACAGCGCACTTACTTTTTCCTCAACCTAGTAATACTGAAAGAAACAAAAAATGACGAGAATCACTATGGTAAGGGGTCTGCGAGATAAGGTTTTTTAATAGAAATTTGTTAACTGCCATTAAAAAAAAATAGGGCTTATATATATTAACCAATCTTCACTCTAAAGACGATCCTTTCTTATTTCAATTAAGGCGATGGAAATTAGCTGTAAAATTAAGATTCAGGCATAGCTTGGCGGTAACTAGTTCAGTGCCACTATGCGGCACCTCGGGCAAGTACTGCATAGCTCTGGGCTGATGAATGCCTTGTAAGTGAATTTGGCAGACGGAAACTATGTGGAAGGCTTTCGTATGTTAGTTATCATCACTGTCTGACAGCCACGATCGGTTTGCTTACGTCCCTGTAAAAGAGACCAATAATAGAATAAGGACTGAGGCGGATTCGTTCGACTGTATGCTTACCCTATATAGCAGGTAAAATGGGCGAAACAAATAAAAACTACTTCGGCGATTTGAAAAACCGGCTTCCGCGCTAAAAACTCTGGGAACGGTTACCTGCTGCATGAGAGCGTAACAAAGCTACAAGCAGGAAACGTGTTGCTTAGAGAGAAGCAGCTGTTTACTTAAAACCCAGGACACCCTATAGGAAACCGTCCCGCCTTTTCTTTTTCGAATTACATTGGCGGTTAGAATATGTGGGAGAATGAACATATTCCCGGTTATTTCTAGCAGGTTATTAGTATGGTATGTCACATAAATAAAGTTATCTCCAGTTGTAGTCGGCTTCATTAATTAAAGTGGCGGACACCCGCAGGTTAAGCCGAGCAGCTAAAAAACTTACAATACAAAGTGGGCGGACACAGCTAATCCGACTGTTACACATGAAACGCATTAAGGATTTGTATAGTGAATGCAGTCTATAGGGGTCTGCTTTTAGCCGCGTAAAATAAATTTCAGATAAACGATGGATTTAGGAGTGTAATAAAAATTGACACCTCATGAAATAAATTTTAATTTAACAGCAATATATTTTTTATAATGATTGATTCAAGGAAATATGAAATTCGGAATAGCATTCCCATCCCACATGGAAAACCGAAAAAGGGTGGGGCTTTTCCCTTTATTTTGCAGAGTTGTGGTAGGCAATAAATACTTCTGTTCTCGATCTCCGAACTTTTTCGACCCCAAAAGGTGTATGGGACTTCGGAACAACCTGCCTGTCTAAATACCAAGAGTTATGGAACAGACTTTCAGGATGGAAAATACTTAATAACGGCATTGTTTATCTAGTTAATTGATGGGTTAAATTACCCATCTTCACAAAAGCTGTTAAGAAAAACCGGGTTGTACCGAACCATCTTTAGTCTGAAGGTTTTTCAAATAAAGAGACTTCAGACGGTTAACAAGCGACGTTTAGCTGTTACCGCCAGTTGACAGAGCCCAAATAGCCGTACTAGACATAGCAGCCTAATGTTACCGCAATTCCATAGCACCTAAAATTTTCGTTGACAAAGATATTACTTAACCCAGTAATATACATAGATCTTAGCATGGCGACGCAAATTAGATGGACTAGGCTATCACTGCCTTATGAAGGGACACGGCATTAGCTAAATCTTGGTGCGAAATATCCCATCACGACAAACGATTCACTAATAAATCATGTAAGTGGTAAAAATCTGCCTAAGTGCCAGGGCTGCATTTGCCCCTAAGTGCCAACTAGGTATGACCGAAAACTTGTTCACAAGACCTGAAATATTAAGATTGGGAGGTGGACAAAAGCCAGGAAGGAGAACACGAAATCGCATGCGAAAACCTGACTCAACATCGAAAGATAAACGACATTGGTAAACAGGAGACAAATAAATTAGATGCAAACAAACAGAAAACTAGTAATGGGGGGAATAGAAAACGAACGAATAATGACCGAAGCTAACGAGGTAGACAAATAAAAATGAAGAAATTGTGAAAGAAAACTCTTGCGAGGGAGAAAGGCATATCGTGACCGCCCTAAAATGACTATCAAGAGGGAATAATGGCCCTAAAAAGGGCCTTTGAGTTATGGAAAATAAAAATGCTTGGGTCAATTTACTTCTTAGCAGCGGATTTCTTGGCAGGTTTGGTTTTCTTAACTGCAGACTTCTTTGCGGCAGCTTTCTTGACAGGCTTCTTCTTAGCTGGTGCTTTCTTAACTACTGGCTTCTTTTTAGCTGGCGACTTGGTACCCTTGGGTTTTGCGGGTTTTTTAGCGGCACTACTTTTCTTTTTAGCGGCACCAGTTTTCTTGGTAGCGGTTGTCTTCTTCTTGGGAGCGGACTTCTTCTTAGCACCTCCCTTGGGCTTCCCAACTTTCTTAACCTTGTCGGATTTAGCTAACTTGAAAGAACCAGAAGCTCCGGAGCCTTTAGTCTGGACCAGGGAACCGCTCTGAACACCGTGTTTCAACGAAAGCCTCAAGTTGCTCAGGAACTGAGTGTTATTTTCGACGTTGTTGTTTGTCAGTATGTACTTTGCAATAGCGGCTCTCGAGCTACCGTTCCTCTCCTTAAGACTTGTTATGGCTGCTTTAATCATCTCCTTGAATTTGGGATGTTTAGCTGGTGATCTCTTCTTAGCAACTTTCTCAGTCATTGTGGCAGATTGTGGTTTACAGAGAAAAAAGCGATTATATTTACTGAGCGAATGTCAAAAGTGGAATATGAATGGGCAGAGTACGGCTGGCAATTTATAGCAAACGCGCCGACGTAGTAGAAGTCACCCGGTCGCTGTTGATATGCACAACGTTAACAGTGAACGTTTTCAATGAGATGTGTTTACCAGCCTTACAAAATTAACAAGTTCGGAAATTAAAATGTATCTTTATTCGGCAATTTTTTGACAAAATAAAAGAAAACACTTTGTTCTATCATTCTATGTGTTTTCCCAAGTTTTTATAAGACGAATTATAGTTAGAAAGCATTTTATATGTTGACAACTCATACTGTACACAACATGATTACTTGTAAAATTTTAAATAAAATTCCATAATTTATTCAAAAGTATACATTTTTCATGTCCAGAAATTAAGATGACATCCTATTCTAAATATTCGTAATATAATTTTGAAAAAATAAGTTTTTTTTTAGATGATATCGGCGTTTGTATTTGAGCAGGTAACACACGTCAAAGTTACGGTTGCAGCCATCAACAATCGTAAGCAACATATTGGAAAGTTTTGTTTGGATGTAAATAAAAATAAAATATTATTGCCAAATAATACAATATATATTGTAAATCGAATCATTGTCATAGTTGTGTTTTGATTTTAGTGTTTAATTATTAGATTAATTTATATAAGTTTATTTTGCCGCGTTTTCGGCAGGTAGTTTAACTCGCATAATCTTTCTTTCAGTCAAGAAATTAATTGCTAACTGAATACTTAAGAAGGCACATCAAAATATTAATTAAAAGCTAATAAATTAATTATTGAACAATTTAATTAAGAATTCGCTAACTTCGTGTTGCGAAGATAAGAGGGCTAGCAATATAAATACTGTTCTTTTTAATGAGTTAATTGAAATAAAATATTTAACAACAAAATATCATAATCTAATTTACAATTATGAAACAGCATAAAACATCGAAAATATTAAAATATCAAACATAAAGGCGAAATGTTAAAAACTTTATTGCATTAATTATTAACTTGACTCCTATTTGGTAATTTAAAATACTTTTTTAAAATAAAAGATTCTTAAGATATAATTATATATTTTAAGACCGATTTTCTTGAAACTGTTGAAAACTTTTTGCCAATTTAATCTTTTCACATTTATGGAGAGATATACCATTTTTACTATAATTATTAGTGAAAATATATTTTCAATATAGCTACAAACGAAAATATTTTAATTGTACATGAAAAATCCATCACAATAAAAGTTTTTTTAGATTAGTAATACTATGCTTATGAATTTACACGTATGCATGTGTAGGAGTGCGTGCGTGTATGCATGTATGTATGTATGTATGTATGTATGTATGTATGTATGTATGTATGTATGTATGTACGAGAGGTGCTGTAAAGTTCCTGGCTTTGGGTAAAAGAAAATACAGGAGGATCAGTTAATTATGATTTTATTTAGCATATTCTCATCTTAGATTCGCACACTTATCACTTATTCCGTCAGTTTTTTTAAGCTCTGTAAAAAAAAAAAAAAAACCTCAGAAGGTTGGGCCTCCAGCCAGGACTTTGGCGATACCCTTACACCCAGGAATTTTTCGGCATCTCATCGTATGTATATATATATATATATATATATATATATATATATATATATATATATATATATATATATATATACATATATATATATATATATATATATATATATATATGTATATATATATATGTATGTATGTATGTATATATATATATATATATATATATATATATATATATATATATATATATATATATATATATATATATATATATATATATATACATACATACATACATACATACATACATACATAGTTACGTTTATCAGTTTCTGTTGCAAGATTCCTGATGTGACATCGTGTGTTGAAACAGATATTGTTGTATTTCGAGATGGTCATTTTATTTTATTTTATTTCATTTTGCCAAATAAACACACGCACTGTATATGTTTTTTTTTTCTTCACTCGTTTATTATTGTTCTTACTTTATTATTTTAACTCGTGTCCATTGTCCGGAAATCTTTCGTCACACGTCTGTGACCTCTTCAGCGACACTTCGAAGAACAAAATGGAGTAAGTGGAGCATTAACATACACGAAGTGATACCCGACCTTGTTCGGGATTTTAAATGGCATAGTTTTTTTTTATTGTTTTATTTGTATCCGTCATGTGACTGCAGCCATGCTGGAGTACCGCCGTTGGTCGAACAAATCGACCACAGGATTTATTCTTTGTAGGCCTAGTACTTATTCTATCAGTGTCTTTTGCCGAACCGCTATGTTATGGATAAGTAGAAGGTAAAATTACCACCTGCTTTTAAAGCAAGTTGATGCAGATAGTTTATCCCATCCCCCTCTGACATTTAGTTCATGCAATTGAACCGCATTAATTATGGGATGACCATATATATATATATATATATATATATATATATATATATATATATATATATATATATATATATATATCAGGGCTGGCCTTAAACCAATTGGATCGATTGATCCTAATCGGGCCCCGCGCCCAAAGGGGCTCCGTGCTCAAAGAGGCCACATCCTACACTGCGACATTTCATGAAGGTGGTCTCCGTGAAATTTCAAAAAAAATCTACGTAAAAATGCCCTTAAAAAAAAAGAAAAGAAGCAAAAACATACTTTCTACACAAGATACCAAAAGATAAACCTATTCATCCCAAATTGCTTGGGTCAGCCTTGCTTGTATTTTTAGTGTGGGAGTTAATTGAATGCATGTGTGTATGTGAATGTTTGAGAGTGTTTGGGTAAAATATTTGTGTATATGAGAGTATGTATGCGGTTGTTTAAGTGTGTAGTGAATTGTATGTATATATGTGTGCGTGTGTGTATGTGTGTGTATGTATGTGTGTGTGTGATTTGCTATAAATATACTTTGTAAATGTTTAATTTTGGAGAAAAATTCTAATTATTAATCTGCATTTTATGTATATCTCTTTTAGCGCAACACCATGCAACAGATATAAGTTTCTTTGGGATCTTGTTAAATTTCTTTCCAATTTTTACCAGGATATTTTTGAAAAGCGTAATTTAGATGTAATTTCGTTTACTATTAGTGAAATTTTTTGGTAAGTTTATAGTTTAGCATCCAACTCGATTTCGGTGGGAAATAATGTTTTTCCTCATTTTTTTTCTTGTGCTGTTAACTAACCTCATCTCCTAATATGCCGCAAATTACTTTTTCCACGGAAATCGGAGGGGAAGGGGCAGGGTGGGCCCTCAGAAATTCTCCCCTCACCTCATCCAATTGGGCCCCGCACTTCCGAAGGCCAGCCCTGATATATATATATATATATATATATATATATATATATATATATATATATATATATATATATATATATATATATAATCAGCAATTTATTGTGTTAAATATCCATCACGGCTGATCTTACCAACTGGTTTCGCGCAAGGAATACAATGGATTGATGGGTAACAATCCGATTACATAACCTTACGCTGATCAGAGTTAGGTGATACGGAAGGGAATATGTGCATATATATATATATATATATATATATATAATATAATATAATAAATGCGAAAACTAATTTCTGTGTGCCAGTGTATCACACTTTGACCCACTCTCTCACTACTCAATGACACTTCCGCGTGCTGGGATGAGAGTAATAGTAGGCATAGAGACGGTGAGGGCGGTGGCGAAGACAGAGAGAGGGGGTGGAAAGAAAGAAAAAGAGAGGGAGAGAAAGAGAGACAAGGAAATTTAGGGAGATGATGATGCTTTAGTAAATGGGAATAATAATAATAATAATGAGAGAGAGAGAGAGAGAGGGGGGGGTATGTGAGAGATAGAGGGAGATGATGTACAACTTTCCTGGACAAATTCCTGTGGCCAGCATACTGAACCACCTACTGAACACTATCATTTTTGTTTTGTTTTTTTGCTTTCTTTAATACACACATATGTGTGTGTGTGTACATATATACATTTACGTGTACCCCCACCACCCATATATATATATATATAAAATACACTTTAATTGAAATACAGTTTCCCCAAAATTAAACATATCTAATACAATAATATGAATGTCAGTGTGTCACACTTTTTCAACTTTATTCCTAGACGCCGTAGCCCAACATATCATACCATTTTGGAATCAGGATGACTCCTTGAGTAAATTAAAAACATTCAGGGCCGAATCCGGACCTGCAATCCTGCAATTTTAGATCTCAATGTTTTCATTACTGGGGTTCTTTTCGGCGATGTTTCTACATGAATTTTTTGCGACGAATATGATCATCGTTGGAATACGACTCTGGAGGAAGCAATTGCAACAAATTCTGTGAGCCCAATAGGGCGGCTTTTAATATATATATAGTTATATGTATGTACTATGTACGTATGTATGTATATTTCTTTGTTGCCCACAGGGGGCTAAACATAGAGGGGACAAACAAGGACAGGCAAAGAGATTAGGTCGATTACATGAACTCCAGTGCGTAACTGGTACTTATTTAATCGACCCCGAAAGGATGAAAGGCATAGTCAACCTCAGCGGAATTTGAACTCAGACGAAATACCGCTAAGCATGTCGCCCGACATGCTAAGTACGTATGCATGTACACAAACTCGCACACACATACGTACACACGTATGCTTAGCAGGTATGCAAATCCGTAAATTTTATGCGGATTGCTAATCGTGCAAAAAATAAACATTTATTCTATTGTGCTTTCAATTTTCAATCATTTTTTTACTTTTCGTTTGAAAAGGAAGGTGTGGCTGGAGAAGAGATGTCTGTCGGAGTGTACGTTCCAAAAGAGATGGACGCATGTTGCACGAGTGTTGTGCGTGCAAGGAACCGTGTGAATAGACGGGGGTAAAAAAGAGAACATAAAAGATACCAGCGATAGATCGGGGCTTGTGGGGTCGAAGCGTGGCCTGATCATCGCTTCATTTGTATTGTTAATTTCATTCGATTTAATTTCTAAAAGTCATATTTTATGTAAAATCATATTGATTTACTGATCCCCTCAGTTGTTTTGTCCATTTCTATGTTTAGCCCCTGGTGGGCAATAAAGAAATTGGTATTTCGACTGTCTTTATGTTCTGAGTTCGAATTCCGCCGAGGTCGATTTTTCCTTTCATCCTTTCGGGGTTGAGAAATTAAGTACCAGTTGCGTACTGGAGTCGATCTAATTGACTGCCCCCCCCTCCCCCCAAATTTCGGGCCTTGTTCCTAGAGTAGAAAAGAATCTTTTTATTATTTTCGAATATAATTTTATAAAAATATTTCCTTAAAACTTAAAAATAAGAGATATTTTGAATAAATTAAAGAATATGAATCTTAAATATACGAACCCGTACATCAAGTAAAAGAAAAAGTAACGTATTTTATTTGCACTATTTTTCATTTTCTAATTTTAGAGTATGTGTCTTTATGCATGATGCTAGTCCCCATGGTGGTCTTGCTGGCATTTCTACATAAATGTGCCCACCCCTACCGAATTCGTGTCTTCATAACTTTCACAATTTAAAAAAAAAAAAAAAAATTATTTTGTATAGTTTCAGCTTAGAGCTGCGGCCTAATGATAAAAATTTCTACAAATATTTTTCAGATGGTGTAGATTACGATTATTTCGGAATTTAACGTGAAAAAAAAAAAAAAAAAAAAAATAGATAGGAAAAAATGGGTGGGTGTGCACACACATACTTACTAAAATATGGGTATGGATATATGCATATAATTATATATTATTTATGTTATGATATGATCGAACGCCACGCATTGCCTCCAAGTAAGTTGTCTTTCTATCTGCATGTCTATCTGTCTATCTACCTACCTACCTGTCTGTATGTATCTCTAACTATCTATCTGTCTGTCTGCATGTGTGTCTATCTATCTATCTATCTATCTATCATCATCATTATCGTTTCACGTCCGTTTTCCATGCTGGCATGTTATTAATTTTAAAGTAAAGCATGTTTATTCACACGTTTTTGAATCCATCTTGCATTGTTTTGTAACTTTGAGATTTTGATGAATTAACTGTTTCTTTTTTAGAATGATATTGTATGGTTTGTGTGCAAAACCAGATCTGACCAGTTTGAACATAAAACAGGTAGAATATTTTGGCTGGATATGGCCAGTTTAAATGAGCAGTAGATTTATATGGATGGTTTCTCATATTCTGTAGTATATTATAATCCACCACTGGACAGGATGCCAGTCTGTCGTAGGAAGTAACTTGCCTACATGTTCATCACATATGTACCAGCATCCACACATACCCATACATAGACAAAAACACAAACACACACATGCACACACATATAAATATAATGTATAAAATATATAATGTTTGTGTGTGTGAATAGGTAAGTACATATAAAGATAGACAGACAGACAGACAATATATATATCTAGCTATTAAAATGCTATTCGATTTGACTGAAAAATGTCCGTAAGTGGAATTAGTATGAAAAGCAGTCATAAAGAGATTTCATTGGACATTAAATTTCACAAAGTTTTGATGTGGGGAAAAAAAACCCAAGCATATTGTAAAAACGTCTACTGTGGGAACAATTTATGATAAAATTAGATTCAGCATACAAGCAATTACTCTGTTAACTGTATAGACTTTATTTTTTGCATAGATCCAATGTGATCTTTAAAATGAACGAAACACCCATGTTTACAGGGATGAATTATTGAAACCCCAAATAATTTCTCTCAACACATGGCTATGATGCTTCCCCACTACTTCTGCTTATGATCAGAGATGCACATATTGTCATGCACTAAGGTACATGCTCAACCAGTTATGGTCAAGTAAGTCACAAGCAAATCCGTGGTATTGAGCAGAAAATTTGCTGTATCCTGTATTTTGTACCGAGAGAAAACACGAACATGTGAACGCTTCCAATCACTCAGAAGCCATGAGAGGGATGGCCTTGTATTGCATCAGGTCATTTATTATTATTATTATTATTCAGTAGTTTTATTTTTATAACGTGCTTTCACTTCACTACCGAGCGCAGCTCTGTGCGCCTTGGGTATGTGCTGTGGTTTGCTGTGGTGCTCTTATGTTTACTGTATTGAAAGTGTTTTGCGTAGAATGTGTGCAGTACCCAGTAGTGCAATTTTCTGTATGTTATATATATTTGTAAGTCCTGGTGTTTTTGTTATGTATTTGTCTGAATATTTTTTTATTATACCTAAGGCACCTACTATGATAGGAATTGTTTCTGTTTTTAGATTCCACATTCGAGTTATCTCTATTTCCAGGTCTTTGTATTTTGAAAGTTTTTCCATTTCTTTTAGAGAAACGTTGTCATCTGCTGGTATTGAAACATCAATTAGAAGGCATTTTTTTCCTTCATGATCTTTGACAACTATATCTGGTCTATTTGCCTTAATTTCTCTATCTGTGTGTATTGGCATATCCCAGAGTATGGTTGCTTTCTCGTTTTCTGTGACCTTTTCTGGCGTGTGTTTATACCATCTTTTTTCTGTTGCTATTCCATAATGTTGGCATAGCTTCCAGTGTATATAGGTCCCAGCTCTGTCGTGTCTGTGAATATATTCCTTCTTAGCCAGGACTGGGCAGCCAGAGATAATATGATTTATTGTTTCTTGTCGATCTCCACATATTCTACAGTTACTTGTTATATTTCTTTTCATTATGTGTTTTTGGTAATTTCTGGTGGGGAGGCTTTGGTCTTGTGCAGCAATTAAAAATCCTTCAGTCTCTGCTTTGAGTCCTGAGCTTCTCAGCCATTGCTGGGATTTTTCTCTGTCTATTTCTTTCGCATTTAGTTTAGCCCAGTATTTACCATGTAGGGGCTTTTCTTGCCATCGTTTTATCATGGTCCGTTGCTGTTCTAGTTTTAGTTTGGATTTCATTTGTTTTATAGCTTTTGTTGTTTCTTCTTCTTCTTCTTCGTATTTGTTAGGTAGATTGATTTCTTGTTTGTATTTGTCAGCTTCCTTAAATACTGAAAACAGTTTTTTGTTTTGCTCGTGTTTTGTGGCTATTTGTATTAGTTTCCCTTGCTTCTGGAGTAGGTATTTTTGCAGTCCTATGGTGGTTATTTTATAATAGTTTTCTAGCTGTATAAGACCCCTGCCACCTTCTGTGCGTTGTATATATAGCCTTTCTATGTCAGATTTTGGGTGGTGCATCCTATATCCTGTCATTATTTTTCTTGTTTTCCTGTCTATTTTACATAGTTCGTTTAGTGTCCAGTTAAGGATGTTGTAGCTGTAGCTTATAACTGGGACAGCTAAAGTGTTGATACCCATTATCTTGTTTTTAGCATTGAGCTCTGTTTTTAGTATTGATCTAACTCGTCTATAGTACACTTTCTTTATTTTTTCTTTCATTTGTATATGTTGTATCCTATCTAGTTCATTGACTCCTAAATACTTATATGGTTGGCTTTCGTCTAGTTCTCTTATTTATTATTATTATTATTATTATTATTATTATTATTAAGGTGGCGTGCTGGCAGAATCGTTAGTTTGCTCAAATTCTGCCAAGGTCAACTTTGCCTTTCATCCTTTCAGGGGTTGATAAATTAAGTACCAGAGAAACACTGGGGTTGACGTAATCGACTTATCTCCTACTCCCAAAACTGGCTGCCCTTGTGGAAAAATTTGAAATCATTATTATTATTTATTAAGGCAGCGAGCTGGCAGTATCGCTAGCACGCTAGATGAAATGCTTAGCGGTATTTCATCCAACACTATGTTCTGAGTTCAAATCGCGCCGAGGTCGACTTTACCTTTCATCCTTTCAGGGTCGATAAATTAAGTCCCAGTTGATTACTGGGGGTCGATGTAATCGACGGTCTCCATGCCCCAATTCCAGGCCTTGTGTCTATTGTAGAAAGGACTATCATCATCATCATCATCATTATTTACAGAGCAGAATATTGTGTCTCTCTTCTTCCCTGTGACTCCCATGGCACAACCACCTATCCCACAGCAGCAAACATCGTTTGATTATCGCTTTATGAAGTAAAATTAATCGAACATATTGTAAGCTTAAGGTACTAATAATATTTAATATATATTACAGGATTTGTATCGATTACGGAATGAAAAAATATATGTTTATATTACATTTCTAATGTCGTTTGATATTTTTTAAAAATAATTTAAAATAAGTTTCTAATTTAAGCACAAAGGCAGAAACTTTTGAGGGGAGGGGATACTCAATATCATTGATTGCAGTGATTAACTAATAATTTATTTTATCAACCCGCAAAGGTGATAATAAAACACCTTCGCCAATTCTTGGGACTTGAAATTTTTAGTTCATATAGGTGAGTTAGAGTTACCTCCCCTATACCGTTTTCGTTTTCTCTTTGGAATGCTTTTCACGTAACATTCAAAGTTGTTAGGATGTAGGAGATCTCCAGTTTTGTATAGGGATTTTAAAAATAAATGTTATACTACAAAATGAAAGAAAGACAGAAAGGTAGATGCACTAGAATAGTTATATACCAGTCTTACACCTATTATGTTTGAGAGTACGGAGAATCTTGATTCTCACAATATAGAAACATTTCTCATTGGCACAAGCTGACAAAATGGAAAAGTCGTTGCCCCGGATGAGAGAGAGGGAGGTGCGCTGAAACAGCCATTCTGAATTGCGGGGCACGCATTTACGGACAGCAATCTCTGCCTCTATAGTAGTGAACAGAGATATGGTCCAGGGACCAAGATCGTCGGAGGTCTCAACTGTTATAGGTTCAACCATAAACCTGTGAGAGAGAGAGCGACCGATACTTTGGCATTTTTTTTTCTCAGCTTGACTAGCAGAAGAACACGGGCTGGTGCCTGACAACACTAAGTTGCGGCTGGAGAACGTGTCACAGCATGTGGCCTCGCAGATAAGAAGGGAACGGAATGGGAAAATTGTCATACCGTCCAGCCGTCACTCATTGTAGCCCTGCTGCCTCGAGTTGAGATGGGAAGCTTGCAGTGTGTAGGCGAGGTGTTAGATACTGACCAAAACGGTAGCACTTATTTTCTTCCTTTTCCTTTCAGCTCACTGACTTGCGAACTTTATTAAAGAAGACTTCTGTTACAGCATTGCTTTAATCATAATGACTAAAACAGAACGCTGGTTTTGCATTTAAATTTAAACTCTTGAGTCAGTTTTAGGGTTGTTAAGGATATTTGATTTGTGAGATTATGTGTTCAACTATTTCAGGTTAGAAAATTGACAGGACGTTTTATAGTTATTGAAAAGTGAGAAAAAAGTTACAATTAAAAGGGAGAAATATAAATGTAAAAATAATACTTTCGCTTATATATGGGCCCCAACTATGCGAACCTGTTCGTTGGCTACGTTGAGGCCCAAATATTCTCAATTTCATTGATCCCACTCCCGAACTATATGGTCGTTATGTTGACGACTGTATCGGTGAGACTTCACTCTCCCGCGAACATCTAGACTCCTTCCTCTCTTTTGTCAAATCTTTCCATCCTGCCCTCCACTTCTCCTGCACTATTTCCTACACTTCAGTCGCCTTTCTCAACATTTCGGTCAGCATTCATCACTCCACTCTCACCACCCCTATCCACTACAAACACACACACTCACACTCACACCTCAACTTCTCCTCCCTCCCACCCTAAACACACCAAGCTCTCCATCCCCTATTCCCAATTCCTCTGTCTACACAGGCTCTGCAGTGACAACCATGACTTTGAGACAGTCTCAAATCATGACTCGCCACTTCATCCTACGTGAATATCTCCTCACCACCATCCATACCACCCTTGCCAGAGCACTTCCGTGGTCCGTGCATCTGCTCTCTCCCCCCAGCACCCGCCCCGCCGTCACCCATCTCCCGTTTCCCCTCACCTACCTACCCACCACCCTACCTCTCCAACGCACAATTCTCCGAGTCTTCCGGCGACTCCAGTCCGACCCCTCCACTTCGCACATCTTCCCAAACCGACCCCTCCTCTTCTTCAAACGAGCCCACAACTTACGAGACCTCTTGGTCCACAGCTTCTTTCCTAATCCAACCTCCGAACCCGGCTCGTTCCCCTGCTCCCGCCCACGCTGCCGCACTTGCCCCTACCTCTCCAACACCACCCTTCTCACAGGTACCCATCATCGACCCTATCATATCACTGACTCCTTCACCTGCATTTTTAACAACGTCATCTACTGCATCTCCTGCTCTCTCTGTCCTTTTCTATACATCGGTCAAATGGGACGCCACTTGGCTGACTGGTTCGTAGAAGACCTCCGAGATAATAGACTCGGCAACGACACCCCGGTCTCGTGCCATTTCCGCTCTACCAGTCATTCTTTACAACTTGCACGGGGGCCATCCGGACTCCCGTCTTCGCCGTGAACAGGGATTAGTCTTCTCTCTTCGCTCTTTTGCCACATGGGCTCAACTCTCCTTCCCTTTTCATCTAACCCTCCCCCTCTCTTCCTATCACACCTACTTCCTCCCACCCACCTCTCCTCCCTTGCCTTGACACCTACTTCACCTCTTCACTCCTACCCACCCTGTAGACACCAATCCTCTCCCTGCCTCACCCGACACGGAAGAAATGAGCACATGCACACAGGAGCCCCAAATTTCTCAACCCCTGCCCTGTAAGGGAAGAAAAGGGAAAAAGTACATCGTTCTTTACGATGAAGCAAATACCAAACTATTTAATGAAATTCCTTGTTCGGACAAGCCAATATATGTGAGCCCGTATCTTTGCGAGAAAGTGTCCCAGAATCTGGGTTGTATCATAGTCGACCCTATGCATGAGGAGAGCATTAAATACGCGGAAAATAATTTCGATACCAGTGAGATGCCTACAACAGTGAATCCATTCAAATTGAAACAAGACTTTAATATTGACATTTTACAATGTTTAACTTCAAACATTTTTTTGACAAAAAAGAAAAAAAGTATGATTGTATAGGTTAAATGAAGGCGCCCGCCCGGATGTGGGGTCGAATGTCATTATTTCATTACTCATTTTATTTTATTTTTATCTATCTTTTCATTCGTTTTTTGTGTCCCCACTTTCATTGTACCGTTCTGTTTGTTTATATATTGTCCCCTCTATGTTTAGTCGTCTACGGGTAATAAAGAAAAAAGTTGTTACAATCATCTGAAATTGTGATGATATTCGATATTCAAGCAATTTTGCAATTCAACTTCAAAAAAGGACGTAAAGCAGCTGAAACTGCTGGCGATATCAACGAAACGTTTGGTGAGGAAATGACCAGCGAGTGGTCAGCTCGGAAATGGTTTAAACGATTTCGCAGTGGAGACCTGAGCCTTGAAGATCGTGAGCGCAGTGGACGTTCATCTGTCATCGATGGCGATCAATTGAAGACCGTCATTGAGAAAGATCCACGTAAAACCACTCGAGAACTGGAACTAGAACTTCAAGTTAGCCAGAAAAAATTGGCTATTGCAGTTAGGGTTAGCGTTAGGACTCCGAGAACAATAGAAACCAACTTAATCCTTCAGTAAGCCAGAAATAGCACTCAAATCTCTCTTCAAATACCCTACAGAGATTATTAAAAAGGGGAGGAAGGACACAAATAATGTAACACTAGATACCTGTAAAAAGAGGTACGTTCACAGTGGAGTTGACCTACAGCTGAACATCATCTGAATGGAACTTAGCCTTTCCTTATGACGCTCCGAGACGATTATTTTTAAAACACATGGTTAAGGGAATTTTTAAAAATTAAATACTCCCTGTTTACTTCATTTGAATATATCAACCGAATTTTAAAGTTTTTTTTAATGAAAAAAAGATATTTCAGAGTCTCTGTCCTAAAAACACCTGAATTTCTAATATTCTGTCAAAATTGTTGTACAGTACTATACAAAAGTTTTCTGGGCCTGTTAGGGTCATCTCCATACTTCATCATTATATTTTGTAGTAGGGGTTCTGAATGAGAGGGTAAGGTGAGAGACGACCACCAAAAGTAGCCGTGTAAAATTTTCGGCCACCTCACATGAACTAATCAAGATATAGTGTTTTAAAACAGAAAAATTTCAATAATGAAAAATTATTTCATAATGTCCACTTCAAGAAGTTACGTCTCACATCCTCCCCTCTCATTCAGAACCCCTACAACAAAATATAATGATTAGGCATGGAAGTGACTCCAGCAGGGCCAATGTTTCATCGGTAAAAAACGCAATGCGTAACTATACTTATAAGTTGGTAATTAGTAGAAATTTACAATAGTTTAAAATAACCGAAGACTTTTGCACAGTATTATGCTTAACTTAGCAAGTTTTCAACTAAAAATATTTTAAAACATTATTTCAAATTACAGCTTCATAAACAATAAAAATAAAATAAAGATATTGAATTCCTGTTGAAAAATTATGTTGAATGATTAGTTTTTGTAATCTGACATTAAAAAAAAACCTTATTTTTCTCTCCGTGCAGTGTTTCAATGACAACTAAATAAACGAATTCACCATTGCTTCTGTGTGTTATAGGAGGCAAAGTGAACAGGCTTTTTAGAAGTGAAATTACAATAATTTACATATCTTTTCCGGCTATATAGCAAGATGTAAAGTTATTCTTGTTTATTCATTGCAAAAATATTCATCTTTATTCTTGAAAATAAACAAAGAATGAATTTTCCTGACAATACCCCATCAGGAAAGTAAGTGATAGGTCGAAAGAGAAAGCTTTAAAATAATAGCGAATCGGTTTAGATGGCAAATCAGACTGAAATAATTGAGAGAAATGTGTACTGTTAAATTCGTGATAAAGAACATCGTGTCAGTTATCGTAAATTTTAAGAAAATCAAATTTATTCGAGATGGGTAAACACATAAAATATGAGAAAATCAAAGCGGTTAGTGTCCCTGGTTTGTGAAATGAGTGTCGTCTACTACGTCGGTGCCTCCGCTATAAATACGGCTGACTTCTCTCGAAGCAGGCACACCAGTGTTGTTGATACAAGTCATTTTACTGCTGTTGTTATCAATTTATTTTCTTTAATCATCATGAGCGACTCTACTAAAAGCAAGTCTACTAAGCCTAAGGCTCCTCCTAGCCATCCCAAATACAGCGAGATGGTTGCCAGCGCTATCAAATCCCTGAATCAAAAAGGTGGTTCGTCTAAAGCTGCTATCATGAAGTACATTACCGCCAATTACAAAGTTGGAAACAATACTCCCCGGGTCAACGGTAACGTCAAACTTACTCTGAGACAAGGTGTCCTGAAGCACATTCTTGCCCAAACAAAAGGTGTTGGTGCCACCGGTTCTTTCAAACTCCGCAAGACTGCAGCCAAAGGCGAGAAGAAACAGAAGAAGGTGAAGAGGCCCGCCAAGGTCGGCAAAAAACCTGTTACTAAGAAGAACAAATCTGCGAAACCTAAGAAACTAGCACCAAAGTCTGCCAAATCTCCTAAATCCGCTAAATCCAGGGTAGTTAAACCCCAAAAGGTTGCCGCCAAGAAGTCAGCGAAGAAAGTGACGAAGAAGAAAGCTGTCAAGAAACCAACTACAAAGAAAGCTACCAAAAAGTAAATTATTAATTTTGAAAAGCTTTCAAAGGGCCCTTTTTAGGGCCACCAACAGGTTTCGATTGTGTATGAATCGACTTCAATACGCGATTTTGTGTGGGTTCGTTTTTTAGATCCTTCTTCCGTAATGTCTTGGATAATCGTTAGCTATAACGGTTTTGTGGAGAAATGGCGGCAAGGGCCATTGAAACTTTTCGTTGGTCATCCCTAAGGTTTGCAAGATTTTTTTGTTTAGTACCTTGTATTTGAGTTTGGAAGGCTAGATGAAAGAAGTCCCCAATTTAGTTTTACTCTTATAATATGAAAATCGATAGTTTCATGACTGAATACATATGCGATGGCTATGAGCAAGTTATGGCGCTAGGACTGAAAAAAGATTAGATTTTATCAACATAATCGCTATCTATACGCTGGAAAACGTATTTTTGCTAAATTCTATTTAAGGCCTTGGCAATAACTGCATTTAGATGCATCAGTATGTTTGCCGCTTAATTTGAAACGTTTTCCATGTAGATTTTTTTAAAAATTGCAAGGAGTTTCGAACCGTCTTTTTATTACCATTTTCCGTAAATTTAGCACTTCCTTGTTTTTTGGAGATCTTTGTAAGATAACTGTTCGATTATTTTCATAATTTGCATGTGCAATAAGTTACTGAATGGGTGAGAGGGTAGGGATTTATTTTTTCTAAGTTGTTAATGGTTCAATAAATTCATACAACCCCGATCGGTGGGTAACATTCCTTCATTTTTTATACACTTGACGTATTCGCAAGGTGCCAGTGTTGTTTACATGATTGAATACTTGTGCACAAAAGGAAAAATTCATCAACGCCTTCGAAATATTTGCTATTTTATTTAAAAACTGCTTTATTAAAAGCCTGTTAACCTGCCACTGGGTCTGCTAGAAACAGCAGCACAACTTCCTTCAAATTACTAACAATTTTACCTACATTCGATGGTCATGGCTAAGATAGGTTTGACCAATGAGGTTGATCTAAACAAGTCTTGCAGTTTCATTTGTCGTGAGTGAATTTTCTATTTTCAATAAACTAATAATCCTGATCTGCAAGGCAGCCGACATTACTACAAATCTAGGAATGTCGCCCGCCTTTTTCGACACTGGTTACCGATCGCAAACAAATTCCGGCTGTTGCTGGCGGATTTGTATTTTAAGCGGGCAATGGGCCTCTTAGATGTTATTTTTTTTTAATGAAATTTTGCTGAAGTACGTTTCCAAGAGTGGAGTATGCTGGTGAAATTTAGAGAAGAAAAAAATTACCAAGTCTGCTAAAATCAGCAGCACATCTCCCTTCAAATTCCAATTCTATTTCCATTCGATGATGGCTAGAATAGATTTGACCAAAGGGACTGACCTGAGATCTGAATGTCTCGCTTGTGAATTCTCTACAAATTATAACTCCGATCTGAGACGACATTCCTACAAGTCTAGGATTGTAGCCCGCCTTTTTAAGTTCATTGCCTCGATATAACTACAGTTTAGTGCCCCCAGCGACTTTGCTTCACCATTTGCTGACGAATGCATGTATTTTTCAAATTAAATTTAGCAGGGTGTAGATTTTTGGAAAAAAGCTATTTGAAACGAGTTCCGGATCATTATTTCTTTTCCTCGTCCTTGACTTCATTAATGACGGTTTTCGTAAATACAGCATTTTCCCATCTATTTCAGTTTGAGATATTGTGTAATCTACGCTTTTCGAGATGTTTAATGCTTTCGAAACTGAGTATTTTTACCTGTGCAAGTTAATACGTGGGAATGAACTTTTTTTTCTGAAGAGAAAAAAAAAAACATCAACATGTTCGTAACATACACATTTGAAGACATATATTTCTGTGAATTTCCACTATTAAAATTGTGAGATAGCTGGTGGCAATAAACTGTTATACTATTACTCTATTTATCAAAAGGCATAGATTGTTTTCTAAATAACAGGAAAAAAATATCGTATTTCGACACAATCGCAATGTAGACCCTTGAAAATATTTCGAGAAAAGTTTCCATTTGAAAATATACATTGATAAAGTTATTAGGGAGCGTAGCTCGTGGGGCATTGAAATGCAGTTATAACGATGAGTACTTAAAAACAAAAAGTTGTAAACATAAAGCAACAGGTATCCTCCTGTTTTAAGATCGCTCCCAACCTGTTTAAATTTACCACCCGGGGATTCAAGTATCTCTTATTTAATAGATTAAATGCTGTAAGTTCAGGTTTTTTTCCCCTACCCAATACAATAATAATGTGTAGTAATATTTAGTTCTTTAATTTTTTAAATTGCTATGGTCCTGACGAACGAAATTTAGTCTTTTGTTTCTACTAGAATGCAGGACAAAGTTGAGTTCTTTTGTTACCGTGTGCCAATTACGATTAAAAATGTTACTATTTGAATCAAGAAGCAGGAGAAAACGACCGCCAAATTCAATCGGTTACGTATTATTTTCCCACGTTAATGAAAAGAAAATCTTGATGGGTGGGAAATGAAATTTGCGCCGAGCAATAAACTTTCTCACTGTCGTTTTGTTAACGAAGACGGTTTTGCGTGTTACTGCATTTAAATTAAAGCATTTAAATATTTAATGTATTTAAGTACTGTGTGAGTTAAAAGTAGAATAGTTGGTCCATTCAAGGATGAGACATTTAAAATGGAGATGCACCACTTTTGGATGACTGTCTCATATACCTTAACGGGAAAGGTTAAGACACGAAGAACATATATATGAAAATTTGAAATATTTTCTATATTTTATTCTTTGGTTTTCAGAATTGTAATCTCTCTTCGAATATTAAGAAAGTTAACTAATTTGAACTCGAATATAAACGATCAATGCCTGGCAGTTCGCTCTGTGGTTGCCAACGAAGACGGAGTTTTTATAATTGCTTGTGTAAATTAACCTGCATTTAAATAGCGTGAGAACAGTTTATTTAACCAAGATCGAGAGATTTAAAGTGAAGGGGAGTTTCAAATTAAGAGTGCCATACACGAAGGGAAAAATATGATCTCCAGAAATATTTTTTTTAAAAATGCAAGAAGAAAAAAAGAACCTATTCAAACGAGATTGAATAAGCTCTTTTCCTTTTTTTTTTTTTAATGCTAAGATAATTAATACTAATTAGTTGGCCTAATTTTTGCACTTTCATTGTCAATGATGATGGGATTTATTTGTGCAACGTCTGGTCAGAAAATTTGCATTTAAATATCGTGAGAGTGAAAAAGACAAAGCAAACACCTTATTCAAGAGCGAAGGGAATTTAGAATAAGGTGGGTGGGAATTGAAGAACCCTTACCCCAAGGAAAAGCGGGGGAAAGTTAAGAAACAAAGAGCAAAAATATTTTTAAAAAGGCGGAGGTACAGAATACGTACACTGGCGAAAGTGAAAAATACGTACACCCGGTGTTTAGGGTTAGGGTTTTTGTTACGCCGAAAACGGGTGGAGTACGTGTTCTTTTACCTCTGCCCGCACACCGTTTTCGACGTAAACACCGGGTGTGCCTATTCTGTACCTTCGACTTTTAAAAATTGCAATTTTGAAACAGGAAATTTGGATAACTTTGCAATAACGTAGTTTGGCGATCTTTCGGTACGATTACCTAAATATCGGCCTTTTCCGTACCGAAAGATCGCCGGTAAGTTTTATTGTTCGCCCTGTTGTGATATTGAAATGCGTTTAAAATGCGAACTATTAATCAATCAATGCAGGTATAATTATTAATAATAATAATTATTATTATTTCAAATTTTCGCCACACGGACAGCTCGTGGACGTGAGAGATGAGTTGATTACATCGGCTCCAGGATGAAAGGCAGGTAAAGTCAACTCAGAACGTACCTACGAGTGAAATACCTGTTAAGCATTTCGTTTAGTGTACTAACAATTCTGCTAGCTTGCTGCCCTAATAATAATCCTTCCTAGTATAGACACAAGGCATGAAATTTAGGGGAGGGAGGTGGTCAGTTTCATCGACCCTGAAAAGATAAAAGGCAAATTCGACCTCGGCGGAATTTGAACTCAGAACGTAAAGACGGATGAAATGCCACTAAGCATTTCCTCTGGCATGCTAGTGATTCTACCAGTTCACCAATTTAATAATAATAACCCTTTCTACTAGAGGCACAAGTCCTGAAATTTGAGGGGAGGGCTAGTCGATTACATCAAACCCAGTGCTTGACTCGTACTTAATTTATAGACCCTGAAAGGATGAAAGGCAAAGTCGATCTTGGTGGCATAACGATAATAATAATGATAATAATAATAATAAATGCCCGGATGCAGTACCAGGCAGTGGCTCTCATGGCTTGTGATCTTAACTGATTGGAAGAGTTATCATGTACATTGTTTTGTCTTGGTATAAAAGATGGGCTACAGCAAATATTCTGATTTACTTGTCAGTCGTTTGACCGTCACAGTTGAGCATGTTCCCTAGTGGCTGATGATATGTGCATCTCTGGTCGTGAGCAGAAGTAGTGGAGGAGCATCATAGCCATGTATTGAGAGGAATTCTTTGGTGTTTGAATAATTCACCTCTGGAAACATAAGTGTTCATCATCCTTAAACAAACCTTATTCAGGGACCTCTTGAGTAGAATGGGCTACTTGACCTGAAGAAATTTCTAACTGGGCCCACATGGTAGGTCATGCACTGCATATCTTGCTATGAGATCACCATGTCGCGCACATATGGTTGTGATACATGTGCCTGGTGTACCCTTATCAGACGGGTAGTCTGGGCTTTGTATATTTGTACCCCAGTGTCACTTTGATGGCATGCGCTGCTTCCGAACTCAACAATAATAATAATAAATGCCCAGATGCAATACCAGGCTTCTGATCTTAAGTAATTGGAAGTGTTCACATGTTCATGTTTTCTCTCGGTACAAAATACAGGATACAGCAAATTTTCTGCTCAATACCACGGATTTGCTTGTGACTTACTTGACCAGTTTCATGAAGGTTATACACTTACTCTTGTGTATAGAATGCTTAGAACTGTCATTTTCGCCAGTTCTTCAGGATATTTTATAGCAATCTCCAGATTTACAGTGATAGCTTTAGTGGTCATTTTAACGTTGTGCAAATAAAAGCATCTCTTAAACCTTTCAAACCAAATTTTTTTAACCAGAAAAAGATTTACATAGGAAGATGCATCTTCGTTTTCTCTGAAAATTGTGTCTATTAGCAGCACATTGAATTAGGTCAAATTATTGATCCAACGTAATCTTTTTATGTGGTGTGATCAATAAGTAACATGATTGTTGTCATAGAAACGAAGCGAAAGCACGCAGAGTGAAGCCGCTTGGCACTGAGTGACTTTCTAATCTGCTGCGCATGCGCACTAAATTTTTACGGTCTAGCTCACTTCCGTTGTTTACTGTAGTTCTTGGAGGCGAAGTGTTTAGCGTGTGTTCGACGCATTAACCATGTCAGAGAAAGTTGAGCAGAGAATCTGCATCAAATTTTGCCAAAAGCTTGGCGATACCTGCTCAGAGACCTACGCAAAGTTGCAGATAGTTTATGGAGAGGAGTGTATGAGCCGCACACAAGTGTACGATTGGTACAGACGTTTCCAATATGGCCGGAAAAGTGTCGATAGTGACGAACGGTCAGGGAGACCCGCAACCAGCAGAACGAATAAAAACATCGCAGATGTGCTTGAAGCTCTGAGGGGAAATCGAAAGATCACCATCCGTAAGTTATCAAAGGATGTGCAGATTAGTTACGGTTCGGTTCAGTCCATTATCACTGAAGATTTGGATATAAAACGGGAGCCTACGAAGGTCGCCAAAATGTCTGGTACTAAGAAGAACAAACCGGCGAAACCTAAGAAGGCGGCATTAAAGTCTGCCAACTCTCCCGCTAAATCCAGTGTAGTCAAACCCAAAGAGGCCAGCGAAGAATGTGGAGAAACAGAAACCTGTCAAGAAACCAACTGCGAAGAAAACTACCAAAAAGTAAATGATTTTTGAGAAGCCTTTAAAGGGCCATGAACCAGTTTTGATTGTATATAATCGATCTCAGTACGCGATTTTGTATGAGCTCGTTTTTTAGATTATTCGTCTGTAATGTCTTGGATAATCGTAAGCTATAACGGTTTTGTGGGGAAATGGTGACAAGGACCATGGAAGCTTTTCGTTGGTCATCCCTAAGGTTTGCAAGATTTTTTTTTTGAATATTCTATATTTGTGGTTGGAAGGCTAGATGAATGAAGTCCCCAGTTTAGTTTTACTGTATTATAATACAAAATCGATAGTTTCGTAACTGAATACATATGCGATGGCTATGAGCAGGTTATGGATCGCATGACGCTAGGACTGAAAAAAGATTAGATTTTATCAACATAATCGCTCTCTACACCTTGGAAAACGGACGGAGGTAAAGAATACGTACACCACACGTTTTCGGCGTAACAAATACCCTAACCCTAACCCCTCAACAGCGGATGTACGTATTCTTCACTTTCGCCGGAAAACGTATTTGCCAAATTTCATTTAATGTCTTGGCAATAACTGCATTTAGATGCTCCAGTGGCTTCGCCGCTTAACTTGAAACGTTTTCGTAATTGTTGATTTTAAAACATTTACTGGCAGCTTCGAATCGTCTTTTTATTGCCATTTTCCGTAAATTTAACACTTCTCTCTTTTGAAAACTCATATAAATCTCCGTATTTGTAAGATACCTGTTCGATTATTTTCATAATTTGCATGTGCAATAAATTACTGAATGGATGAGAGGGTAGGGACTTATTTTCTAAGATGAAGCTGCTAATGGTTCAATAAATTCATACAACCCCGATCGTCGGGTAACATTCCTACACTTGACGTATTCGCAAGGTACCAGTGCCGTTTATATAACAGAACAGGCATTCTTTCGTCACGCTAGCAGTAAATTTGTCAAAAAGCACGTGGTATTGTTATGGTATTGTTCGTTAATTTCCGTAAAAATTTTATATTTCTTTACTCTTCTTTGGAAGGCGACCATTTGCTTTGAACAGCAGAAATTGAAAGACAAGAAAGTGAAAAGGCGACATTTGCTTTGAAGTGAGAGGAGAAAATGTTTGGACGTGTGTGTGTGCGTGCTTGTGAAAGAGAGAGAAAGTGTGAGTGAGTGAAGGTGTGTGTTGTATGTATTTTTTTTTTTCCATTTATGTGTAAGTGGCACTCGCGCTCTCTCTCTCTCTCTCACGCATTATCTTTCATATGCACGTACATACATCAATACATATGCATACATCTCTTCTGTATGTATGTGTGAGAGAGAGTAAAGATGTGTGTTGTCATGTATGCATTTTTTGCATTTATGTGAAAGTGGCACTCACTCTCTTTCACACACACGCTCACATACATACAAAAAAAAAAGATATATGTATGTGTACATGAAAGATAATGTGTGTGTGACAGACAGTCTGTGCTTCTTATACATGCAAAAAATGCATACATTACACACGCACTCACAATTCCTCTCTCTTTCACACATACACACTCATGTCCATTTCATATACACATACATACATCTTTCACTTTCTCCTCTAATGTCGCCTTTTCATTTTCTCCTCTTTTTAAATAAATAAAAATAACTTTACAGAAATTAACAATCAAAACATTTGTGATTTTTTGACAAGTCTGCTACTACATCTGAAGGACTGCCAAAATTTAATGCATTTAAGTACCATGTGAGTTAAAAGTAGAATAATTTATTCATTCAAGGATGAGACATTTAAGATGGAGGTGGAGGTGCACCATTTTCAGATGACTGTCCCATAAACCTTAACAGGAAAAGTTAAGGAACAAAGGATATAAGTATTAAAAATTGAAATTTTGAAAAATATTATTCATTTTATTTATTCTTTTTTTGTTTTCAGAATTGTAATTTTTGTTGGAATATTAAGAAATGAAAAAAAAAAAAAAAAAAGCCGAGTCGTGTGTGTAATATAAATGATCAATGCCTGGCAGTTTGTGCTGTGGTTGCCATCGAAGACGGGGTTTTTATAATTGTTTGTGTAAATTAAGTTGTGTTTAAATACCATGAGAGCAGTTTGTTTATTCAAGGTTGAGATATTTAATGTAAAGGGGGAGTTTCAAATTAAGAGTCCCATACTGAAAGGGAACAAGGGCAAAGCAGCAGAAAAAAATGATGATACAGCATGACACATAACCCATTATTTAGAACTTCATGTGTATTTTAGTATACACGGTGCAAGAGGTATTTCAAGACATCATCATCATTCGATGTCCATTTTTCATGCTGGCATGGGCTGGACACTTTGACAAGAGCTGCACCAGGCTTCAATTGACTGTTTTGGCATGGTTTCTACAGCTGGATGCCCTTCCTTATTCCAAGCACTTTTAATAAAACAGTTCTAACCTAGCAAAAACCAAAGGTATCTTCATAAAAATCTGTGCTCATATTCTTGATAAACTTTCTGAAGAGGTTATTCTACGAATCCACCTTGACTACTTCAGTCTGTGACTAGAATCATCAACTTACCTTCACTAAATAGTTCTTATCTATTGTGTCTTCATAAATACACTTCACACCCTGTCCAAGTGTTCTATTGCTAAGTTCCACAGTTGAAAACATCAAAATACAAAGAGAAAAAATGAAAACACACTTTATTCCTAAATTATTTAGTTACATCTTGTAAATAATATATATGTTATTAAATACATGATGCATAGAAAATACTTCTTTGTGGCATTATATTAAATTGGTGAATGTTAAAAGTTTATGGTTGGGCTAGCATAAGTCTTGTTTAGTTGTGCTACATGTGAAATGTTATGAGGAAAACCGAACTGTAAACCTGTTTAGTTTTAATTTTTAGGTTCCAAAGAATAATCAGAAAACCTGAAGAAGATAGAACTGTATGCCACCAACGGAGAATGGACACGGATACGAATGAGTCACAAATCACGTCATTGATGAGAACCTCTCATGGGCTGATGCCATGATAGAAAGCCTCATACCCTTGCTCCCTACAGAATGACTGGTGTGTAATGTATTCTCATTAGCATTGATTCCATGAAAAAATGCATCCGATGCATCTGATGCACACTGCAAAGCAGCTGGCAAATGAACAAAGAAAGCATAGGGTTGTGAGGGTTCATCTAGTTCCATCTTGCTGTGAACTTGATACCCTCTATTAGTGCTGTTGCTATGAGAGAATACACTCAGTACACTATGAATTGGTTGGTAAATAAGCAGAGAAAGCATAAGATTGTGGAGTTCCTTTGGTCATGTCTTGTTGAGGACAATTCAAGTTGTATAGAATTAGTGCCAAGAGTGTGAGAAAATAGACTTAGTTGTATGCTGTAAAAGTGGTTGCCAAAAGGAAGGGCTGTGGAAATCAGACCACACAACAGGTACAGACACCAGTCTATGAGAGCAGCAACTCCCAATAAGAAGGGAGACAGACTGTGATGACATACCGAAGCGATGCCAACATAGAAAACATGAGGAAATGATGATGATTAATATTTATATTGATTTAAAATTTTCGCACAAAGCCAGTAATTTCAGGGTTGGGGATTACTTGATTACATTGACCCAGTGTTCAACTGGTACTTATTTTATTGACCCTGAAATAGTGAAAGGCAAAAATCGACTTTGGTGGAATTTGAACTCAAAGCATAAAGAGGGACGAAATGTCACTAAACATTTCCCCCACCATGTTAATGATTCTGCCAACTCACTGCCTTATTAAGCTGAAATATATATATGGAAACATGCAAATTATTATTATTGACCCATTAAATTTTGAAGGAATTATGCCAAAAATATAAATTATGAATTTAATACAAAAGCTTACCAATAACATCATCTCATACCTTCAACAATTTATATACATAACAAAATTATTCATATATAAGATTGAGAATCTTCTTCGTTGTTTTGAAGTTGACTTTGTTCATATTTGCATGGCTCAGAAAGAATTTGTTAAAGCAGATTTTCCATGGCCAAATGCTTTTTCCTATTGCCAATCCTCACCAGTTTCCAAGCAAGGTATTTCCCCACAGCTAGACATGCTTTCAAGAAACATTGAAAACAAAGGACAGGAGTGATATTCGTTTACAATGCACGTCATGACAAAGAAACACAAATTCACACACTCATACTTATATATAATGGGCTTTTTTCAGTTTCTGTCGACCAAATTAACTTCCAAGGCTTTGGCTAAGATAAAAAAAAATTTTTTTTAATTCCTAAACAAAAACTGGAGCAGTTATACTTTTATATCGTCGAACAATATATTCCTAGTTATGGCATATAATCAACTGCAAAATTACCAACGGTTTTGCACTTGGCAATACTGACGACCCTTCAGACATGTTAACTGGAAGGGAATAGCCTCTTTTATGCTGGAAGTAATTATACAATCATGGTTTGCATGGTGATGATTAAAAAAGAATTTAGGTTGTTTCCCTTGCTACACTGTCAGTCAGCTGTACCTGCATACTATTTTCCATTTTGACAGGCTGTAAGCCAAAACCAAGAATACACTGCTCAACAATAAGAAAGTGTGTGTGTGTGTGTGTTTTATTCTTGTTAAAGAATAACAAATTTGTACTCTACTACAAAAGTATGGAGTATTTCTTTATATTCATGTAAAATTGTTTTTATTATAACTGAACATAAAAACAAACATTAATAAATATGTATATATAAATTGCACCTCATGTTTAAAGCTCCAATGAAGCTATAGAGTGATAGACAAGCATTCAACTAGGATTGCATTGCATCTTATTGCAGAAACAGCCATAAGTCAATAATGCTTATGACATAATTTCTTATTCCTTTGTCTTGAAGCATATGTATATTGAGTTTATTGCTGTCACTATGCCTAGGTGAAATAATAATAATATATATATACATGTAGACAAATAAGTATTTTGTCTTATGCCACAAAGAAGTATTTTCTATGCATTCTGTATTTAATAACATCAACTCTACCATGATAGTATCCCTAATTTACAGCAATATATATTTTCCGTTATTTACCCAATGCCAAATATATCAAAAGTATCCTTTTCATCATCATCATCATTTAGCATCTATTTTCCCTCTTTCAGAAATAAGTCAAATGGACTATGTATGGTTATACTGAAAAAGTGGTTTTATTAACAATATCACAGTGGTAAATTATCTAACCAATGAAGATATAGTTATGATTATGTGATTTGTTACCAAACTGTTATGTCTTCTTTCCTGTGAGAATAATTTATGGTTATATGCGATAATTTTTCTAAAAATAATATGTGAGATAAATATCCTTATTCTTCTGTATGAATACGAACATGTGTAGCTAGGTGACCTTTTTTAGAGAATGATTTACCACAGATATCACACTGATATGGACTCTGTTCTGTATGAATTTGCCTGTGACTAGATAAAGTACCACTGTGAGAAAATGATTTGTTACAGATGTCACAACGATATGGTCTCTCTCCTGTATGAATACGCTTGTGACTAGTTAAATTACTAATTTTACAGAATGCTTTGCTACATATGTCACAGTGATATGGTTTCTCTCCTGTATGGATACGTTTATGAATAGTTAAGTAACTTCTTTCAGAGAAAAATTTGTCACAGACATCACAGTGATATGGTTTCTCACCTGTGTGAATACGTTTGTGTTTAGTTAGGTTACCTGGATCAGATAATGATTTACCACAGATATCACAAGTATATGGCTTCTCTCCTGTATGAATATATGTGTGTACAGTTAATTCACCCTTTGCAGAAAATGATTTACCACAGATATCACAGAGATATGGCTTCTCTCCTGTATGAAGTCGCATATGAGTATTTAAGCTACTTTTTGCGGAAAATGATGAACCACAGACAGCACAGTGATATGGCTTCTCTCCTGTATGACTACGTTTATGAGTAGTTAAGTGGCAACTAACAGAGAATGATTTATCACAGATATCACATTGATAAGGCTTTTCTCCAGTATGAATGCGTTTGTGAGTAGTTAATTCACTACTTCTAGAGAATGATTTATCACAGAAATCACAGTGATATGGCTTCTCTCCTGTATGAATACGTTTGTGTACAGTTAAAGCATTTCTATGAGAGAATGATCTACCACAAGTCTCACAGTGATATGGCTTCTCTCCTGTATGAATTCGTATGTGAGTACTTAAGTCATTACTTCCAGAGAAGGATTTACCACAGATGCTACAAGGATATGGCTTCTGTCCTGTATGAATGCATTCATGTACAGTCAATGCATTTTTGTAAGAGAAAGATTTACCACAGGTATTACAGTGAAATGCTTTCTCTCCTGTATGAAAAGCTAACTGATTTTTTTCAGAGAATGTTTTGTTTCCTGCATGAAAGTGGTAGGATATTTTTCCTAATTCTTTTAGCATCTTAGGAAAATCTATGCTTTCAGACTCAGCTTTAATATTCACTGGTTTTTCACAGAATTCATTTTCCATAATTATTCTTTTCTGATCACTTCTCTTCTCGTATTTTCTTAATTATTTCTACTGTAATTTTTCCATCACATGTTAATTTTTGTTGATATCTAAAGATACTGCAAATTCCTTTGTAAATTTCTCCAAGTTTATTTAAAACGCAACATAATCTTGAACATATTCCTGACAATGAAGGAGAGAAATTTTGTTAGTGATGTCAGGTCACAAGAAACATTTCCACCAATTCCACCATAGATTTAAAGAGATAGGGTTATATCCTTTCTATAAAATATCTTCCTTAATTATTTTTTAAAGATGATGAATATTGAAGATACGTCTGAAGAAATACTTTTATGCCAATGTCATCTGGTTTTTCTGAAACAAAAGAGAAAGAGCATAAGATATAGGGGATACTTAAAAGGAAACATTCAACAGTAGAAAATGTAAATATAAACTTTTATGTTGATGACTGGACTTTAAACTTTAATTGGTTATCAAAATGACATCATATGATCTTGTGTGAAGTCTACTGCCATCATATTCTATGAAATTACAATAAACTGCAGCAATTAGTAGCAGAGGAGAAAGTAACTTATAGACTTAGCAAAGCCCATGACTGGCAATGACGAAAATCAGTAGAATGAATTTTGTTGAATCTGTCAGTCTGTAACAGAATTTCTGGTTTGCTTTACAACTCCCCGCTTCTTTCTCAGGACATATTCATTTTTCAACACTGTCTCTGTTCTTCCCACATCGTTCTTTCCCTGAAATTCTGTGTGCCCTCCATCTCACCCCGTCTGTACACAATTAAAGCAAGTGAATAATCCAATGTTAAAAGGTAATTCTCTTTATATGAGTCAGTATCATAAGATATATCTCTTATACTACTAACTATTATGAATGTCTTGTACTAAACTATTATGAATATCTTGTGCTACTAACTGTTACGAATATACATTATTTACATTACCCTCCAGGGTATATCAGATGAAGGCTGGAGGGTATATCAGCTGAAACGTTGTGTTAACAACAAACAAGATGAGGACAAATATCCGTCAAATGTAAATAATGTATATATATTCCGTTTGGTTGGCCGTTATCTCGTTTATATTGAATTGGCCTTCGCCTGCGCGAACCATAGTCCAGCTGTCTTAGGCCAGAATTGTTCTAGCCTCGGTAATGTTGTTTTGTCGCATGCCATGTTTGTTTCGATAGCGGGAGCTGTTGTTCTATCGTCGGGGTCACCAGTTATAGCTTTGTTAAGCTATACACAAACAAACTAGTGGAGACGAAAATATATTTATCAAAGATTTATTATTTTACGTACATCAGGGCTTAAGTTGCCAGTTATTTCTGTTTAGTTAATTCAGATTCATTTAACGTTCACTGATAACATTATTTCGTTTCCTTTGTTTCTCTGGAAGTCCACTTCGTTGCAGACCAACTCCCTAGCTAGCCGGAGCGAAGTTCCTGTCTACAGTCCGTCTGTCATGACTCCTGCCCTACAGCAGGATATTTGCTCCGACATGGAACTGCCTCAGGAACAGCTTCCCATGTTCTAATACAGGCCGTAATTATTACTTATTCTTGGTATAAAACAACAGGTCATGCACTAAAAATAGGGTCCATCGAAGATATATCACAGAACACAGATACATGATCACATTGTCAAACATTATACATGCTGAACTCCCTACATAATGGTGGGTGACAACATTCAGTATTCTGTCCAGAAAAGTCATGTAGCTCTGGTCAGTTGTTTTTTGTAGCCGTAAGCTAGTCCAAATTATGTAGACCTTTGATCAAAATTACGTTGTTTTCAGAGATGTGACGAATTTTATGACAGATCAAGCAAAAATAAACACTGTTCAGGAAAGAAAAAAACAAATGAACGGTTGAATGAAGAAATATAAATTAATATACCTCGTATAAACCACAGTTATTTTTTTTTAGGAAATCGGCGATGGTGATCAGTGTGTTGATGAATTGAAAATAAATATGTTATGTTATTAGCCTTTAGTAACAACGTTTTATGCTAAATAAACTATTCTTTAGGCAGACCGATCAGCATCAGGGATCACCTTTCATTTTGGTAGACTAAAGTCAATATCCGGTTGAGCATGCGCATGGCGGCAACGTGGAGTGGGGAGTGAGTCGTGTGAGCAAAGCTTACATATGGATATGTGCATGCATACATGAGCACTTATTTGTAAACAAGCGAGGCTACCATGTTTATGTTGTTTGAATTCCAATAAAAGATTCTTATTGCTAAACTGACCTCTTTTTGCATTGGTGAGAAATTTTATCAGAGATACACACACGCATTATATATATATATATAAGATGATTTTGAAGCTGTGTTGAACTCCACCTCAGTCACTAATGACGTCACAATGTCTGTTCCATAGTACACTGTAATACCGGGACTGTCTCTGGAGCCAACCTTTCTGGAAATGGTAAACTCTATTAAACAAACACACATATACATACATATAAACTCAGGCATTTGACCTGACTAGTTTGATAAGTATCAATATACAAAACTCTCTTGAGTCACCCACTTACTTATGCTAAATATTAATCGATATACATGTCCTCATATTTTGAATTCTATTTTCCCTGTTTCCACCAACATACCTATATATATAGGTAATCTTCAAGTTTAGGGAGATAAAAAAAATAAATAAAAATATTCAAGGGAAATAACTGAACGACTTACCAGTATTATCCGTTTTCTTCTAGCTGTTTATAAATAAATCACACCCTAACCCTAACGTCAATCAAATCACGTGTGTGATTTGTTTATAAACAGAGAGGTACGGAGAATACTGGTAAGACGTTCAGTTACTTCCCTTGAATTTTTTTTAATTTTTTTTATCCCCCTAAACCTGAAGATTACCTATATATATATACATACATACACACATATATATATATGGTGGTTGTCTACTCCTTATACAGAATTTGACCAATTCTTGTACTTACACCTTAGATCTATCATGGTGTCTGGTGTGGATTTTTAAACCAATGTTTTGAAAAAGACACCGACATAAATTGCATATCTGCTTTGGACCATCAAGAGCTGCACTGAAGTTCTGATCCTTGTGAATCTTAAAATGACTTTTGAGTTTTCTCTACAAAATCTCCTCCTGAGGCTTTTGTCAGCCTGGGCCAGAAGACACTTTCCAAGGTGCAATGTCATGAAACTGAACACGAAGCCTCATGTTTGAGAAGCAGATTCTTAACCACACAGACATAGTTGTTGATATAGTATTAGCCACAAGTTCCACATTTCAAGTTCCATCATATATATATATATGATGGCCGTCCACTCGTGACCGAGGGGGACCATTGCCGACCTTCAGGAACATTGTGCGCGCTAGACCTAACTTATATTTTGCATTTGCGGCTCCGTTGGTGGCTAATGAGCCCTGCTCTTGACAAGCATACACTATATATATATATATATATATATATATATATATATATATATGTACATTTATACATACATGTACACATAAATCAAGGTAATAAATTGAAGCGCATCAACAGTTATATCCCTTGCAACAATCTGTCTCCCGCGCTCCGGCAGGGGCATAATTTGCCCAACCATCACACACACACACACACACATATGCTTTCGTTGTGAACACGTACACAAACACACACATGCTTGCAATGCGCACGCATACACTTACACCGACTCAGTTACACACGCGCACACACACATGGAGTACATGTTGCACAACACACTGTGAATGGAAGTTTGCAACATTGGGTTTCTCATGTTTTAAAATTTACTTTTATCCCAAGATTAACTGAAGAAAATGTTTACACTATGGATATTTTGTTATATATTGGATATTTACATATGAAGATAATAGGGTGAGTAATAATATTTATTTCTTAAATGTATTCATTCAGAAATGACTTCATATAAAATAAATTGAATTTAATTGAGTTTTTACCTGTAAATTTGGATTTTTATCCCTAATATTAAAGTTACAGCCATTTTCCCTCAGTGTCTAATCCCAATGTCCACCAAGAATTATACCAGACTCTTAAAATGTTGTGACGGAGAAAGACACAAGAGTATTGTAGTAGATGCTAAGAAAATAAACACGGTCAAATCATATTAACGGCTCCAATGAGCTGTTTTATTGTCACAAGATATAATACAGTGATATGTCATCTCTCATGTATGAATACGTTTGTGTTTAGACAAGGTACCACTTTCAGTGAATGATTTGCCACAGGTATCACAGTGATAAGGTTTCTCTCCTGTATGAATACGTGTGTGTCTAGTTAAATCACCACTTCCAGAGAATGATTTACCACAAATATCACAGTGATATGGTTTTTCACCTGTATGAATACGTGTGTGTCTAGTTAAATCCCCACGTTCAGAGAATGATTTACCACAGATATCACAATATGGTTTCACTCCTGCATGAATACGTTTGTGTTTGGTTAACATATTACCTGTAGGGAATGATTTACCACAGGTGTTACAGTGATATAACCTCCCTCGTGCATGAATGTGTCTGTGTTTTGTTAAATTGCCATTTCCAGTAAATGATTTACCACAGATATCACAGTGATATGGCTTCTCCCCTGTATGAGTACGTTTGTGTATAGTTAAGTTACTACGGCCAGAGAATGTTTTACTACATATATCACAGAAATATGGCCTTTCTCCTGTATGAATACGTTTGTGTTCAGTTACGCTACTTTTACAAGAGAATGATTTACCACAGATATCACAGTGACATGGCCTCTCTCCTGTATGAGTGCGTTTGTGTATAGTTAAGTGACTAAATCTTGAGAATAATTTATTACAGATATCACAGCGATATGGTTTATCTGCCATATCAACGTGTTTAGGTCTTGTCAGGCAGTCAGCTCCAGAGAGTGATTTTCCACGATCGACACAATGGTAAGGTTTCTCTCCTGTCTGTACAGACTTGTGAGCAATTGATGCATTTCTAGAATAGTATGTTGTATCACAGATCTCATAGTGATGTGGTTTCTCTCTTGTATGAATAAATCTCTGAGTGGTTTGATCGTGATTCTGAGAGACAGATTTACTATAGATGTCACAGCAATATGTTTTCCTTCTTTCGGTATGTATGTTATCAGAAAAACCAGTCGATATGGACTCTGTATTCCATTCAACCTGTTTCTCATGCAATTTATTTGCCCACTTTTCATTTTTTCAATTTATTTGCCCACTTTTCATTTTTTCAATTTTATTTTGCTATCTGAAATATTGTCTGTGATGTTTTGTCAACATATGATGCTGAAAACTTGTTTGTAAATGTCTAATTTGAATGCAAAATCCACAAGTCCATTTTCGAGATAGTAATGTTACTGATATTCTCCGTACAAAGAAACTATGGTGAAATTCTTACCGAAAATATTTCGCATCAATTCGATTGTAAATATATAAAAACAAGTTCGGTTCTGGGTACTACTAATGCAGCACGGTTCCGTCCGTGCTAGCTAGTCTTGAGTGGTCGATCCTAACCCTAACCCTAACCCGCGTGTGCAAATGAATACGGGTTAGGGTTAGGATCGACCACTCACGACTAGCTAGCGCGGACGGAATCGTGCTGCTTTAGTAGTACCCGGTTCTGTTATGTAAAGTAGTTTTTCTTTGTAATTATTTCAATGATGAATATTCTTGATGCACCTGAAAAATGCCTTTTATATGACAACGTCATATATTTCTCAGATAACACCAAACAGTAGAAGATATAGAAACGGTGACAGACAAATGCCTACAACTACACATTCGCATTGTCTCACATTACATACGTTACACAATAAGTAGATTCTAACACTGTTTTATCTTCCAATAGTCATCCATCGTTGCTCAGAGCCGTAGGTCAGTTGCGATTGTGTAGACCTGCGATAGGTTGTTTTCTTGGCTGTCAGTAATCTTACGATAGATCAGTCAAAATGAAAAGGATTGAATGAAGAAATATCAATACACTATTTTTTTCTTTTTTTGAGCTGGGGTCAAACGCTTCAGTTTGACCGAAATATCAATACAAATACATCGTTTAAATTGCATCTCATATTAAGAAGTTCTTGACGGTTTGCTTACGTTTGTTGATAAGTGGCAAAGAGGTACTGATATATATATATATATATAGTTTCAGCTTAGAGCTGCGGCCATATATATGTGTGTGTGTGTTGTCTTCTATGTAATACGTTACTTTATCATGGAATGGACTCCTTGTTTCACGTTAAGAAAACTTTCAGATCTAAACAATACGAATGAAGGCTTCACTTTAGTTTTCCGGGTGCCTGACAGTTTGGTATCCGGTTGAGCATGCGCTGCGCAGAGGGACGTATGTAAACATAAAACGCACATGCTTGAGTGCGTTCACACTCAACCCTCCATACAAAGACAGTCAGACAGGCAATAAACATATATAGGTATAGCTACACAACTACGATCCTTACAGACTTCGTTTCGTTACGACTTTCTAAGAAATGGATATTTTTTTTTCATGAAAATTTTATTGAAATTCGTTTCAAATAGTGTACTATAACGGAATTTGCTCTAAAAACTTTTATGAGGTGTACGAGTGAAGTTTCGGATAATACACACAACTTATTTTGTTGTGCCTGGGGAGAGTCATTCTCTTTTAGTGTCTTATTACACACGCACTGGTAAAATTTCTACTCATTAATTTATTTTTCCTGAAATTTTCGTTGCGTCTGGCAACCTTTAATAGTCATTGAAAGTCAACGACTATTGAAAAGGTCCCAGATATCATATAGGACAGAACTTGCCCCTGGGTCACCATTCTCAAAATAAATACAAGAAGTGGTTGAAGTCTTACTGATAGGGCACACTACATTTGTCTCATGGGTCTGGAATAACCATGGAAACAGCTCCTTACCCTATACAAGTGAAATTACTAGTGTATAATTTGAAGGTGATAAAAGATATTGCCAGGACTTTTGGCTTCCAACAAACACATGGTTTTGGAACAATCATAGATGGTAGTGGGATGGATTAGGAAAGAAAATATGACATATTTCTCCAAAACTTTTTTAACAAATTTTGTTTTTTGTCGTTGAAGAAATAGGTTAACGTGATTCCACAAATTTAGTAGAATTCCAAACTGTATCTCAGTTGCATGAGTAATGTAAGCCTTCGAGTTACCATTATTTGTTTTTGATTATCTTCAATAACAACATATCAACAAAGATGTTCCTTTATTAATCAGAAAAGGAAGCAATTAAAGTACAAATACAAGAGAACTCCAGTTTTATTTCATTTTGAATTTAAGAAAGGTTACAAAGGATGGTGAAGATTTTGGGCTTCAAAACCTAGAGAATACAAGCTTGAGAAAATGTGGTGATATCTTGTATGGCAGAAATGTCCAACCGACGCCAACATAGGAAAATGAATAAAAACACGGGAGACATTTAATCGTAAACTATACCAGACTGTGCATTTAGGATCAGTTCAAGATTAATTACATTGACTTGATACATGCAATTAAAATTTAGTTTAACAATGCTTGAGAACTGATAAAACAACTCAAATCTTACGAACAATGAAATCATCCCTTTGATAAGATTCATACATAATAAACGTTACATGAACGAATATATAATGATATATTTATATTCTAATTTAGCATGACGAAATGCTTTCTAACATAACAAATGTTGTGATTGAGTTCCAGATTTATCAGTAGTTTCATCGATATTTACCAACAATATCAAATAAATCAATGCCATCTGTTCTGGAAACAATTACATGAGATATATACGAGTTTCCTGAAACAAGCATTTACTTATATATCACAGTGGTAAATTCTCACCACGGTACAGTTGTATTTATTATAGATGTTTGAAAGATTGTGATCACACATCCAAATTTACCTTCCACTGTGTGTACATTTCTACAAGTAACTCTTTACATTGAAAAGTTTTTCTTTCTGTATGAAACCATGCATGTATAGTTGACAGTCTACCAGTAGAGAATGATTTACTACAAATATCACAGTGATATGCTCTAACCTGTATGAATACGCATGTGTCTAGTTAATTTATTTCTAATGTAGAAAGATTTGCCACAAATTTCACAGCTATGTGCTTTTTCCCCTGTGTGAATAAATTTGTGTTTCAACAAGCTACCATTTTCAGAGAATGATTTGCCACATATATCACATTGGTAAGGTTTTTCACCTGTGTGAATGCGTCTGTGCCTATGTATGTCACTACTTACAGAGAATGATTTACCACAAATATCACAGTGATACGGTTTCTCACCTGTATGGGTGCGTTTATGTTTAGTTAACTCACTGCTGCCACAAAATGCTTTACCACAGATATCACAATGATATGGTTTCTCTCCTGTATGAACACGGTTGTGAATATTAGATGCACTTTTATCAGAGAAAGCTTTACCACAGATATCACAGCGGTATGGTTTTTCCCCTGTATGAATCCGTTTATGCCTATGTAATTGATCACTTCGAGAGAATAATTTACCACAGATCTCACATTTAATTGACTTTTCTGCAACATGAATATATTTATGTGCAGTTAAGTTGCCATTTTCACAGAATGATTTACCACAAATATCACAGTGATATGGTTTCTCTCCTGTATGAATTAATTTGTGCTTTGCTAAATTGCCATTTCCAGAGAATGATTTACCACAGATATCACAGTGATATGGTTTCTCACCAGTATGAATACGTTTGTGTATTGTTAAGTCACTACTTCTCGCAAATGATTTACCACAGATATTACAGTGGTATGGCTTCTCTCCTGTATGAATACGTCTGTGTTTAGTTAAGCCATCTCTGCAAGAGAATGATTTTCTACAAATATCGCATTGAAATGGTGTCTCACCTGTATGAATACGTTTGTGTGTGATTAATCCATTACCAGAGAAAAATGATTTGCCGCAGATATCACATTCATATGGCTTCTCTCCTGTATGAATACGCTTGTGTTTAGATAAGTCATTACTTCCACAAAATGATTTACCACAAATATCACAGTGATACGGTCTCTCTCCTGTATGAATGCGTTTATGTCTAGTCAAGTCAACACTTCCATAAAAACATTTACCACATATATCGCAGCGATATGGTCTTTCTGATGTATGAATGTATTTGTGTCTTGTTAAGTAATAAGATGCAGAGAATGATTTACCACAGACATCACACTCATATGGTTTCTCTCCCGTATGAATAGATGTGTGAACTGTCAATGCAGTCTTCGACAAGAATGTCTTACCACAGATATTACAATGGTATGGCTTGTCTTCTTTATGATACCGTTTGTGTCTAGTTAGGTGAATCTTTTGAGAGAATACTTTACCACAGTTATCACAGCGATACGGATTCTGTTCAGTATGAATACGTTTGTGAATGGTTAGGCTGTATTTTTTAGAGAACGACTTACCACAGATGTCACAACAACATGTTTTCCCTTCCTCTGTACATATGTCATCAGCCTGTTTCTCATACGACTCATTATCCATTTTTTTTTCTTTGCCCACTGTTATTCGTATATTCTTATTTTGTTTTTTTGCAATATGAGACATCAACTGAGATGTTTGTTAACATACGATGATGCCAGAAACTTGTTAGTAAATATTTAATTTGAATGCAAATTCCATATGTCCATATTCGAGGTAGTAATGCAGATGAAGTTTGCCGATTTTCTCTGTACACAGAAAATAATGGATCCAGTCGGTTAGGCTGCTGCCAGATCAGAAATATTTCAATTCAATGATGAGCAATATTCTTGATGCATTTGAAGTAAAAAAAATTTGTCATGCATGTGTCATTTGGTATATCTGAAATAAAACAGAAACAGTATATAATATCGGAGATACTTAAAAATAGATTATTTTAATAAGCATCCTTTTGACAATTTAAAATTTTTATTACAAAGACAATTGATAAGATATCTTAATCAGACTTGTTCTATTGTACTCAGTGGTTTACAAATTTTTTAATTTTTACCTCATTTAATACACCTCTGTATGGACACCATTAGTTGCACGAAGCACATCAAGACGGCAATTGATTCCTTGCCATGTTCTCTGTAGCATAGCCTCGTCAATGGTTGCAATTGCATCTGTTATCTTTTGCTTTAGTTCAGTAATGTTCCGTACCTTTGTTCGATACACGATATCTTCAACATAGCCCCATAGAAAGCAATCCAGAGGTGTGATATCTGGTGAACGTGGTAGCCACGGAATTGGTCCATCCCTTCCAATCCAACAGTCTGGAAATGTATGATTAAGGAACTCATGAACATGTAGTCTTCAATGTAGTGGGGCACCATCTTGCTGGAAAATGATGGTTGGTTCAAGGTCTGGGAGTTGTGGTGCTACATATTCAGTCAAATTGTAAAAAGACTTTATGGACACCCTGTACATATTTTACCTGCCATTGCTTCCCAGCTGTTTTGATGGCGTGTTCGGTAAAATCCGTAAAAAGATTTTATGTATATTTACTTTTTGCTCTGATATACCACACACGCTTTGATGTTCAAGACCGACTTTCATTCCCTTGACGGTAGAGACGGACTATATGTAATCTGAACCTTTCCCCCCCTTATTTATTAATTTTTTTACGGAATCCCACGTTTTAGGCTATGGAGATTCCGATTATGAAAAAACATTTTTTGAAAAATTTCAACCCCCCCCCCCCACCAAGCAGGCTATTTACATGCTAGAAATAACAGCCAAATCTCACAAAACTAGTGTTAGGTTTACCCTGTGAACCTATATAAAAACCGGGGGGGGGGGGGGGAATCGAAATTTTGAAATTTTTTTTTCAGAATCGGAATCTCCATAGCCTAAAACGTGGGATTCCGTAAAAAAAAAAAAAAACACAAGGGGGGAAAGGTTCAGATTACATACAGTCCATCTGGACCATTCTGTTTGAGAATTACATTAAGGGTATACATGTTTGTGGAATACTCAGCCACTTAGACGTTAATTTCATTGTGAAGGTAATTCATTTGATCGAACCACTGAATGTTCATCGTCGAAACCGATGGAAAACCCATCATGTATGTATGTATGAAAGGTTCACGAAACAAGACCAAAAAATCACAACAATATATCTAAACAAAATAACAATAGTAAAAAAAGTACATCAGCATAAAACAGATTTCTGTATATGTCTATGTTTGGATAATCGCGTGTGTGTGTGTGTGCATGACTGTATATGTGTGTGTCGGTGACCGTAGCTGTCAAGAGAAAGTCGGTCTTGAACATCAAAGAATGCCCAGATATGAATATCTCTCAACACAAGTAAAGCAGTGGATAGAAATTAGCATTGTGTTTGTGAGAGATGTTACTTGATGAAAACTTATTGTTATGATTGTGCGAATAAGGACGACAAATTGGCAGAGCTAGAGAGAAAATGCTTACAACTACACTTTCACATTTCTCATTACATATGTTTTGAACTTGAGAAAAGTAGGTTCCAACACTTTCTTCTCTGTAGTCATCTATTGTTATTCATAAACGTTGCTCTGTTTTGATTGTGTAGATATGTGATCAAAGCCAGGTTGTTTTCATGGAAGTCACGAATATTACGGCAGATCAGTTAAAAGGAAAAGGATTGAATGAAGAAATATCAATACACATACCTCGTTTAAATCGTATGTAATATCAGGAAGTTCATGATGTGTTGATGAATGGCAAAGATTTTGTAACAGGATGACAGATTCCCGCACTGGATGGGTGCTGCTCGCATCCTTCACATCAAATATTAATTGAAGAAAGAATCAAGAGTTTTCGTTAATTTCAACAGTATACACATTTATTCTTTGATTCGCAATATAAACCATTTCCTTCCTGTGGGCGAATCGGCAGAAGCCTAGTGGAATGAGTCAATCTTGTCCGTTCATGCATAGCGGGGATGCGCCGAGGTAGCAGCTCGGGAGAGCTGCTGGAGACACGTCTGTATCGTTCAGCTGCTAGCGTCCAAAAGAGAATTTAGCTGTTGCTAGTTTTCTGCGCATGCGCAAACTTCCGGCAGGCCTTCCAAGATGACGTCACTACAATTTGCACATATAGTCATATGATAATATGGTACTTTGCCATGGAATCCTTGTTTGACGTTATGTGAAATGTTTTCAAATCTTTGCGTTTAGAATGAAGGTTTAATTTACATTTTAAAAAATTACATCGTAGTGTCGTATGCATATCCGGTTGAGCATGCGCTTGACTTGGTTACACACGAACTGTAACTTGTGTACAGCAAGGGCACCTTTTAAAACGTATACACGAATGTATAAAAAATACTTACGTGAGTACGCTCCCACCCAGCAGACTGTTTCCTCATGGTCGTGGTATGTGCTAGAACCAACAGCACATACCACATACCTTGAATCCCACCCCTTTTTGCCTGAAAAATTTTACAATTTTTTTTTTTTTTAATACAGATTTTATAACATGTTATAACATTTTGGTTAGATTACAGAAACACATTTGATTATTTTATCTTGCTTGTGGATGCTAGAATCCCTTTGACTTACCAAGGAACAATACTGGGTCACCATTCTGAAAATAAATATATCTATTGTGTTGCCATGTTTGTTCTAGATTATCATCAATAACAACATAACAAATATGTTCCTTTATTAATAAAAAAAGAAGAAACTAAAATACAAATATGAGAAGACCGGTTTTATTTCAGCTCCAATTTAGTAAGAAATAGCCACAAAGAATTTTAAGGTCAGGATGAAGATTCTTACGTCCAAACTGAGAAAATGTAGAGGTATCTTATACAATGGACATGTTCAGAGGGCAGCATGGGAAATGAATAAAAGCACTGGAGACATCTAATCACAGACTATACTCGACTCTGCGCATTTACAATCAGTTCAACATCAATTACATTGACACATGCAATTAACATTTAACTTAATGATGGTTAAGAACTGATGAAATAACTCAAATCTTAGCAACAATGAAATCATTCCTTTGATAAGATTCATACATAAACTTTAAACTAGAATATATAAAGTACATGAATGAATGTATAATGATATAATATATATCCTAGTATAGCATGATAAAATGTTTTTTATGGTTTGTGTGTTTCATCATAATGTAACAATTGTTGTGATGTCTCTGATTTATAACAATATTTACTAATTTGTCTTTCTCTTCTCTATTCTGGAGAGAGTTTCATGGGATATATGAATTTCCTGAAACAATGCATTTATTAACATATTGCAGTGTTTATTATAGATTAAAGATACTCATATATTTGCTCTGTGTGTCAATACATCTATGAATAACACTTTTCATAGAATAACTGCTTATAGGTTTACTGTTCTGTATGAATACATGCATGTGTATTTAACTGACTACCTCTAGAGAATGATTTACCACAGATATCACAGTGATATGGCTTCTCCCCTGTATGAATACGTTTGTGTATAGTTAACGCATTTCCATGAGAGAACGGTTTACCACAGATACTGCAGTTATATGGTTTCTCTCCAGTGTGTGTACGTTTGTGTACAGTTAAGGCATTTCTATGAGAGAATGATTTACCACAAATATCACAGTGATATGGCTTCTCTCCTGTGTGAATATACTTATGCCGGGTTAGATTCCCTGGGTCAGATAGTGCTTTACCACAAATATCACAGTGATATGGCTTCTCTCCCGTATGAATACGTTTGTGAGTCGTTAAGTCACTGCTTACAGAAAATGATTTACCACAGATATCACAGAGATATGGCTTTTCTCCGGTATGAATGCGCTTGTGAATAGTTAAGTGAGTGCTTCTTGAAAATGACTTACTACAGACATCACAGTGATATGGCTTCTCTCCTGTATGAATGCGCTTATGAGTAGTCAAGTCACCTCTTCGAGAGAATGATTTACCACAGATTTCACAATGATATGGCTTCTCTCCTGTATGAATGCGTTCATGTATAGTTAAGGCATCTCTATGAGAGAATGATTTGGCACAGATATCACAGTGATATGGCTTCTCTCCTGTGTGAATTCGTTTGTGTATGGTTAAGGCATTTCCATGAGAGAATGCTTTACCACAGAAGTCACAGTGATATGGTTTCTCTCCTGTATGAATGCGTATGTGAGTAGTTAAGTCACTACTCCCAGAGAATGATTTACCACAGATATCACAGTGATACGGCTTCTCACCTGTATGAATTCGTTTGTGTTTAGTTAAGACACTTCCTTCAGAAAATGACTTACCACAGATGTCACAATGATATGGTCTCTCACCTGTGTGAATGCGTTTATGTGTAGTTAGGTTTCTTTTTTGAGAGAATGATTTTCCACATATGTCACAGTCATATGACATTTTTTCTAACTCTTTCAGTGTTCCATCAAGAAAATCAGTCCTTTCAGGCTCTCTTTCACATATCTCTAATTCCATAATTATTCTTCTCTTATTTCCAACAAATATTTCTACTGTAGCATCTTCATTGACTGTGATTTCCTAAAGCGAAGTATTTTGTAAATTTGTTCAATTTTAATTTACAAACAAAATAATCCTGCACATATTCGAGACAGTGAAGAACTGGAAATATTTCTCATTAGTTCCTCCACTGGTTTATATAAACAGAATCCTATCTGCTCTGTACAGCAGCCTCCCTTTGTCTTTAAATGATCCACTTGAAGCATCAGAAATCTTCTTATGCCAATGACATCCAATATTCTGAAATAGAGAAATAATATTAGCTATATAGAATACTCCAAAATAGCGATTCATTGGAAATTTTTCAACATTTTTATTTTGATAAAATGATAAATTAAGGTGTAAGTGTGGCTTTGTGGTTAAGAAGTTTGCTTGCTAACTACAGTGTTTCAGGTTCAGTCACACTATATTGTACCTTAGGCAAGCGGCTTCTGCTGTAGCCACAGGCTATTTAAACCATGAGAATGAATTTGGTAGATGGAAACTGAAAGAAGCCCATCCTGCATGCTTATAAGTATGTGTTTACGCATGTGCGAGATTGTATATTTTTTGTCTCCTGTGATTGATGTAAATGTGTGCCAAAATTGTACAAGAGCTTGTCTGCCCATGGGGAAATATTACCTCACTGGGAAACGGGTAAGAGTTGGTAGTGGACTGCAAGTAAATACCATCGTTTGTATGAACGATGAGGCCGTTGGGCATTGTAGAAGTGAAGGGAAACCCGAAGTTAATATATATATATATATATATATATATATATATATATATATATGTATATATATATATATATATATATATATATATACATACACACACACACAAGCTTCTATCCATGAAGCATAGAGTGGGACTGAAACTGAAACGATGTCAGAAATTGAACCCGGCCTTACTTGCACAATCTCATACACACGTATATATATCATTACACTTTACCATTTTGTCTTGACGTAAAGTAATAACAAGTCTAGATGTGACTTCAGATATGTTGTCTTCTGAGACTACACATTCAATATTACCTGGGTGCACAATTATATTGGCTTGGTGCCTAAATTTTATTCAACAAAAACAATAACAATATTTAACAAAAACGTTTTTAAATTGATGGTCTGACCGTTTGCCAAGCAAATGGGAAGCAGTAATTGAAGTAGATGGTGAATATGCTCCGGAATAATCATTTAAAGATGTTTTTGTTTTCGTTGAAAAAAAGCCGCAATAATTATGCACCAACCCAATACCATATCAAGAATCAAATGTAGCAAACAAAATACAATTTCAAAAGAAATGATATATTTCGTTGTTCTTTATGAACTTCCAACCATCTTAAAATTTTCAGAATAACCGTGGAATTTTCCATGGGTACTGCTAGTGTAAACGTTAAGGTAGATATATGTATACATTGCATACTCCTACTCCGGAGAACTCTAGTTATCCGATCCTTTTAGCTATTATACTTTATTACTTTACAAAGATAATTCATCTTACGCTCCTCGAAGTTTTTGCAAAAAAGAAAAAGAAAAAAAGGTACAATTACTTTTATGCTCTCGTTGCAACCCCGCCAGGTTTGATTGAGCAGCTGATCTGTTGTCCAGTTTAGGTTGCTTACAGGGATGTTGTTACAAATTTCATGAGAGATTAAACAAAAGAAAAACTTCATAATGATCAAAGTATAAAAAAGAAATTGAGGCAATTATAAACAAAAAATACCTTGAATAAATGACAGGTATTCGAAAGTTAGTAATGGTGGCGATATATGTTACTGAACAGAGAAGAGTCAGTACAATGTAGATATCATATAACTTCAGATACATATGACTATTTTTCCATTACTTTATGTTTGAAATTAAATAAAATAATTCTTTAGATTGACTTGAAACTAGTTAATGGATATTTTATGACATTCCTCACCCAAGACGGGCGGTGCAAAGTCAATATCCGGTTGAACATGCGCAATCCGAATTGTCTTTTTAGCGAAGGAATTTGTAAGTGCGGTCACGGTATTATGTCTTGTTCAATGCTGTTAGGTCTTTGTAGATCATCTTTTAACGATATAGTATAGAAAGATAGCAGGGTAACTCCGTTCGTAGGAGAGGTTAAGAAGTTAAAGGGAGAGGATGAAACATTGTAACTGAATAAATCGGGAAGTTAAAAGCACTTCTGAAAAATATTACTCTTTTACTTGTTTCAGTCATTTGACTGCGGCCATGCTGGAGCACCGCCTTTAGTCGAGCAAATCGACCCCAGGACTTATTCTTTGTAAGCCTAGTACTTATTCTATCGGTCTCTTTTTGCCGAACCACTAAGTTACGGGGATGTAAACACACCAGCATCAGTTGTCAAGCGATAGTGGGGGGTGGGGGGGGGGGCAAACACATACATACACATATATGACAGGCTTCTTTCAGTTTCCGTCTACCAAATCCACTCACAAGGCTTTGGTCGGCCCTGGATCTCTCTAATGCTTTTCTCTGTCTCGTGTTTCTTTATTTATAGCCATGTTTTGGCAGGAAAATCATGAAAAATTCCTCTCGAATTCATATGATCAAATGATAGCGGCTGAACTATCATCAGCAGACAATTAGGCTGATGTTGCCTAATGTTTGTCTCCTATCTCTTGTTACTGGTGATCTTTCGTTACGAGAACACACGACTGCTAGTTACAAACCACATGTGTTTATTTACCTTTGTGAAGATGATCGTCGATTTCCGTAAAATTATTTTATTTTTTCACATATGTGGTTGGGAGGGAAATGGGATCTTCTGAAGTCGGCGTGAAAGCGAAAGAGACAGAGAGAGCACGATTGTATGAGGGAAGAACTTTTGAAGTTGGCGTGAATCGGAAGAATTGATGTTCGTGCGTGTGTGTGTTTGATGGTGTGTGCGAGACAGAAAGTGTGGTGTGTAAGTGAAGTGCTTTTGTTAGTGTGTGTGAAGAGACAGAGAGAGTGATGTCCTTGCTGTGTGTGTGTGTGTCAGAGAGAGAGAGAGATCACTAAAAATCTTTTCACTTTTTGTAGTGAGTGAATGGTCGACCTGGTTGGGGAGGCACAAACCTGTGCCATCCCTGGAAGGACGATACACGACAACCTTCACCTTAGATCGGGTTAGTAAAGTTCCTGGCAAGGGTGGTGCACTGGTGAATTTGGACTGGTCTAAAATTTTCAGGGGTAGGTGAAGCTATGTGGAATGATAATTAAGTTGTAGGGATGGTTGTGATGGAGAAGTATTCTGAAAGATTTTTATTGAATAAATTTAAGGTTGTATAATTATTTGGAATTCACTCCTGCAGGTAGAACTTTGTAATGAAAGTTCAGTCCATCATTTAAACCTTAGTAAATTAGGTAAGGTTTTGTAGGTGGAAAGTTGGTCAGTAGATTTCTATACTTGTTGCTGGCTCTCACTTGGCTACTGTCAACTAACTGGCTATATCACATGTTCATACTATAGCCATCATTGTTATTATTTAATCAATTTATCCTATTTCTTATCACTCACTCACTGTTTGATAACCTCTTTACCTAGCATTTAATACCAATTTCTGTCAGCAAATTATAATTTCAAAGCACACAATTAATGTAAACGTTTTTTTTGGTGAACTCTGCTATTTATGGTTGTCCAATCCAAACCATGCCAGTGCACTGAGAGAAGGGTGCATTGATGATGGATTACAAACTATAACACCATGTATTCATATCCATACATGCAAATTAACATTGAATCATTAAATAAATATGACAAAAATATAAATTTTACTGACAACAGAATCAGTCTTTTATTGGGATACGCAGATAATTAAAATTTCAACTAGAATATTTACTTGATACATGAATAAATGCATAAGATTGAAATTATATACAAGATGCAATTATATTGTATCATGTATTATTACTTTTGCACAGGTGCTATATAGAATATATACGAAGAAGCTGGAACAGTACTTTCAGGAGCAATATCAGTGTTAAGATATCTCACCAATGTAGATATCTGTTGTGATTGTACAAAACACAGTGTTAAGAGGTTTTTATTGAAGTATTGTTATCCGAGATGTTGAAGGCTTTATCAAACGGCTTCCCTGTGTGAATAAATTTCTGTGTATATATTTATGAACACAGAGCCACTTCTGAAGTTGAAAACATTTACTCTTTTGCAAAAATATACACATTGTTATGTATTCTTTTGTTCTTGATGGGATAATAAACAACTCACTGAAGGCATTGTTATGATTCTACGTGTTTATTTACTTGACATGTTTACAGATAGTATCTATAGCGGAGTGATACACACTGCGTATCTGCCTTAGACACAGTTCATACTGCTTAGTAGATGCGCTTAACAAAATAGTACTACTAGTGAGGATGTATTCATATATATATATACGTATACCTACGCATGCACATAGATATGAAAGTATAACACACATATATAGTTATGTGATATTTATCACTAATATCAATTACATAGTTTTTCTCCCGTATGAATACACTTGTGCCTAGCTAAGCTACCTGTGTGGGAGAATGATTTATTGCAGATAGCACAGTGGTATGGTTTCTCACCTGTATGAATGCGTTTGTGTCTAGTTGCATTACTACTTTTAGAAAAGGTTTTACCACAGATATCACAGCGATATGGCTTCTCACCAGTATGAATACGTTTGTGTTTAGTTAAGTGACTTCTTTCAGAGAAAAATTTATCACAGACATCACAGGGAAATGGCTTCTGTCCTGTATGAATACGTTTGTGTTTTGCTAAGTTACCTGGATCAGATAATGATTTACCACAGATGTCACAGTGATATGGTTTCTCTCCAGTATGAATGTGTCTGTGGACAGTTAATTCCCCACTTGCAACAAATGCTTTACCACAGATATCACAGAGGTATGGCTTTTCTCCTGTATGAATGCGTTTATGGATAGTTAATTGACTATTTGCAGAGAATGATTTACCACAGATATCACAGTGATATGGCTTCTCTCCTGTATGGATGCGTTTGTGACTGGTTAAGTGACTACTTCCAGTGAATGACTTACCACAGATATCACAATGGTATGGTTTCTCTCCAGTATGAATGCGTGTGTGGGTAGTTAATTCACTACTTCCAGAGAATGATTTACCACAAATATCACAGTGATATGGTTTCTCTCCAGTATGAATGCGTTTGTGGATAGTTAAGGCATTTCTATGAGAGAATAATTTCCTACAGATATCACATTGGTATGGTTTCTCTCCTGTATGGGTACGTATGTGAGTAGTCAAGTCACTACTTCGATAGAATGATTTGCTACAAATATCACAGTGATGTGGTTTCTCCCCAGTATGAATACGTTTGTGTTTAGTTAAGACACTTTCTTCAAAGAAAGATTTACTACAAATATCACAATGATATGGTCTCTCTCCTGTATGAAAGCATTTGTGAGCAATAAGGTTACTATTTTGAGAGAATGATTTACCACACATATCACAGTGATATGATGTTTTCCCCCTGTCTTTCAGCATTTCCTCACAAAAATCCATAGTTTCAGACTCTGTTTTGCATTTAACCTGGCTGTTTTGCAATTCATTTTCCATAGTTACTTTCCCTTTGACACTTCTGTTATATTTCAAACAACTGTGATCTTCCTCGATACATCACTATATCACAAATTTCAAATATGTGTCAAATTCTTCTGAGGATGCCAAATTACCTTGTCACATTCTGAAATAATGGAGAAAGAGTGTAAGACATAGGGATTACTTAAAAGCAGAGAATCAACAGTTGAAAATTTTCTACAGTGAGCAGGAAGTAATTAAGTTGGTTATAGAGGCAGTAGAAGTTGCTTCAAGGGTCAGAAATGTGAGCCCTGGTGGGTAGTTACTGATTGGAAACAAGATATGGCTCGGTGGAACCGAAATGAAACCAGAAGTGATGACAGTGACATCCCGTAATTGCAATTCAACACTATAGGACATACCAATGCAGCCAATACATAAACATACATATATTTAATAGCCGTATATATATATATATATATATATATATATATATATATATATATATATATATATATATATATATAAATTTAAAGAATGGAATAAACGCATATTATAACTGCATAATGTGCTACCCTGGTATCTATTAACCAATTTATTTTATCCGAGTTATTTATTACTAGGAGAAAATAAAGACATATAATAAAATAATATATATATATATATTATACAAGATGGAAACAATCACATTTACGAGAAAATATAAGCCATTGATGTACGAAATGAGATTCATAATTTTTTCTCAGTCTCTAAATTTGTTTCGTCATCATGTGGATCAACAAAATTGAATGGTTCACAACTTCATAATAGAAGTTGCCGAGATCCACATAAGAAACCCACCCATCGGATATCAAACGTGTTTTATAAAATTTTGGTATATCACTTGTCACTTCCGGTTTCTATCGCAATTTTACTTTCATTTTTTACGGACAACTTACTTTCACTATTTTACGATGATAAACGGCCTTTTAAGCAAATACAGATGTAAAATCTGACCTGAACCATTCAAATTTTACTTCTTGATTTAAAATTACATCATACAACCCTGTTTGAAATGAGCATATTTACAGACTACAACTTTAGATTGTGTAACATTACACATGTGTTAAACTATAGCAGGGGTCCCTCAACTTTTTACACCATCGACCCCTTCAAAGAATCCTTAACTCTTCATCGACCCCCAGGCATGTACAAGATAATAAAGTTGATGTGCTGCTATGCATATATTGACCCCTTGAATAGTCCCACCGACCCCAGGGGTCGATATCGAACACTTTAGAGATACCTGAACTATAAAATAGTGGATGTTAACATTCTTCTGAGTCCAGAGAGGTCACTGATTGTCATAGAGTCACCGGTAAAATGTGATTAAACCCACGTTTAAAGGGGTGCAACGAATTTGATGACATCAAACAAAACGAAACATAATATCAATGAAAGATGGGGGAAAAACAGGAGGAAATCAAGAGGTCAACATGAACAAAAGATACTCTAAGTATGAATTACAACAAATTTTTTGAGGAAATCGATGACAGTGGGAATGTGTTAACCTGAATGCAGAACTAGTACTACATGAATAATGCAATATAATAGGTATATGTAAATATTACAGTACAGTAAATAAATAGGATTACTTTACCGTGATTCAGCTAACAAAAATATTCTTTGCATGGTTGAGATTGGAATAAAAATATTGTTTAGCTGTCAATCGGAGTGATGCTTTCTGTCAATATCCGGTTGAACATGCGCACGCATGGCGAACGAACTTTTTTGCCGGTTGAGCAGGATACAAGCGGGGCTTGTCTGTGTCCAATAACCATTCTTCCATTCCGTTATCGATGTGGGCGAGCGCGCGTGTATATCTATCTATCTGTGTGTTTCTATTTAGCATGCAGTTTAGTGTTGTAAAAAAGTGAAAGTAAACTTTGACGCCTGTGTCATACCACAATTTCGTGAACACAGGCACCCGGTTGTGTGATATATTGTAGTGGTAGTACAGGCATTTCGGAAGTAGCAGTTGAGGTACACTGCTGTAATGTCGTATACCCAACAGCACCAGAGAAAATCTTCACGGAGGCGTTTGTTATCTTATGGGTGGGCTTCCTGGAGTGAGTTCATATATAGTTGTAAAGCTCTGAAACATTCCTCAATTTTTGTTCATCCAATGATGGGAGAATCCATACGCAAACGGTTGAAGGGCGGCGAATGCTACACACACACACACACACATAGTGCACAGGCATCGTACAATCTGCCCTAAGTTTTGAATTAAAATCTTCCACCAAACCTTAGTCACAATTTATGTTCCTTAAACTAGCTGAATGATAACTAAGTTATTTTACTAAATTCTTTATTATATTTGCAGTAACTGAAAGAAACACAGAGCATCTCAAAATAAATACAGTAACAAAAGGGTTAATTAATTTTTTATTTCACTTCCTTCCTAATGGTGTTACTCTGTTATCTTACTATACTCTTTCTGTTCTGGAATTATGTTAGATGGAATACAAGTTACTATTCTGAAACAAAGTAATTATTTACAACATCACAGTAATATGTTATCTCAGTAAAGTAGCTACAGTTACGGTTATATTATATATAGTGTTAAAAAGTTATCACACAATTGTCTTTCCACTGAGAATACTTTTGTGGTGATAGGAAAAGTATCATTTATAGTAGAATTTGACACTGATCGGTTTATACCTGTAGAAATGCAGATATTTGTAGTGAAGTGACATTCTTTGAGAAACTGATTTACTACCCATATCAGTTATAAGGCTTGGATCTTGTTCAAAACGGGGGCAGCAGTATTTTCTTAACGAAACACTTTGAAACTTGGGACACTGGTAGAATGTGTCATATAAAACATCTTTTTCTCTTAGTCTTCTTAACAAAAAAAAACGTACATCGCAAGTTATTTCATGTTAAAGTTGTCGTATTTCTGTAATTTCAACCAATCACTGACGTCTATTCAGCTGTATACATTAAGTGCTGACTACGTAAACAAACGATTCTGGCGGTGATAAAATTATTATTTCCTTGTCAAAAAATGGCTGAAGCATATTGGCAGTAGCTAATAAACCTTTCTATTATAGGCACAAGGCATGGTTTTTGAGGGAAGGAGCAAGTCAGTTAGGGTTAGGGAAAACGAACACACGTGTGTTGTCTCTGCAAAATGTCAGAAGTAATGGAGATTAAATACGCTTTACACCGCTTAAACTGCCAAAGGAGTAAGTATAAACAGCTGAATACTTGTCAGTGATTGGTTGAAATTATCGAAATAAGACAATTTTTTACATGAAATAAATTCGAATACAAAAATTATTTTCTGTTCTATAACACAAAATAGATAAGTATACGAAGTTTGAAAGTCTTTCGGTACCAAAAACACTACATAAAACATAAATGAAAACTGGTGCCCCCGTTTTGAACAAGATCCTAAGGCTTTTCTCTTGTATGAAGATCCTTGTGTCTAGAGAAGCTGCCAGTGTCAGATAGTGATTTGCCACAGATATCACAAAGATAAGGCTTCTCTCCTGTATGAATACGTTTGTGCTTATTTAAGTCACTACTTTGAGAGAATGATTTATCACAGATATCACAATGATATGGCTTCTCTCCCGTATGTACACGAATGTGAGTTGTCAAGTAACTACTTCTAGAGAAGGATTTACCACAGATGTCACAGTTATATGGTTTTTCTCCTGTATGAACTCGTTTGTGTCTAGTTAAATCGCCATTCTGAGAGAATGAATTGCCACAAATATCACAGTGATATGGTTTCTCCCCCGTATGAATGCGTTTGTGTCTAGTTAGGAAACTTCCTTCAGAGAAAGATTTACCGCAGATATCACAGTGATATGGTTCCTCTCCTGTATGAATTCGTTTGTGTCTTGTTAACTCACTACTTTGAGAATATGATTTACCACAAATATCGCAGTGATATGGTTTCTCTCCTGTATGAATACGTTTGTGTTTAGTTAAATCCCCATTTCGAGAGAATGATTTACCACATATATCACAACAAAATGGCTTCTCTCCTGTATGAGTCCGTCCATGCCTAGTAAAGTCACTACTTCCAGAAAAGGATTTACCACAGATATCACAATGATATGGTTTCTCCCTTGAATATTCTTCAGCAGTTGATTTACCTGAGTGTAACAATGATTTACCACAGATATCAGTACAATTCTGCTTGTCTCCAGTATGAATGCGTTTGTGTTTAGTCACTTCTGAATTTTGAGAAAATGATTTACCACAGATATTACAGTGAAATGGTTTTTCTCCTGTATGAATACGTTTATGTCGAGTTAACTCACTACTTTCAGAGAATGATTTGCTACAGATATCACAACAATATGGCTTCTCTCCTGTATGAATTCGTGTGTGTTTAGTTAAATCTCCAGTTTGAGAGAATGATTTACCACATATCTCACAGTGATATGGCTTCTCTCCTGTATGAATACGTTTATGCTTAGACAAGTCTCCATTTCGAGAGAATGATTTACCACAGATATCACAGTGATAAGGCCTCTCTCCCGTATGAATGCGTTTGTGTTTAGGTAAGTTAGATTTTCGAGAGAATAATTTACCACAGATATCACAGTGATATGGCTTCTCTCCTGTATGAATACGTTTGTGACAAGTTAAGTTACCACTATGGGAAAATGATTTACCACAGATATCACAGTGATATGGTTTCTCTCCTGTATGAATAAGTTTGTGCTTATCTAAGACATATGGATTTGAGAAGGATTTATTGCAGATGTTACAGCAATATGGCTTCTCTCCTGTATGAATGCTTTTGTGAAAAGTTAAGCGATTTCTTTGAGAAAATGATTTATCACAGATGTCACAGTGATATGGCTTCTCTCCAGTATGAATACGTTTGTGAGTACTTAATGCAGTACTCTGGGAGAATGATTTCACACACACATCACACTGATATACTTTTATTCCTGTATGAATGCGTTTGTGAATAGTTAAGACATTTCTATGGGAAAATGATTTACCACAGATATTACAGTGATATGGTTTTTCTCCACTATGTTTTCTTTTGTGAGTAAGGATACTTTTTTGAGAGAATGACCTCTTAAAGATATCACACTTATATGATGTTTTTTGTATCTCTTCCGTCATCTCATCAGCAAAATTATTTGTTTGTGGCTCAGTTTTAATCCCAATTGGTTCTTCATAGAATTTACTCTCCATAGTTATTATTCCTTTAGCACTGCTTTAGTTTATATTTCCATCAACTGTAAATCGTTTTTGAAGAATGAAGATACCACAAACTCTTTGTAGATGTTTCCAAGTTTATTCCAGACAGTGAAGTAGAATTTTGCTGATAATCTCAGTTCACAAGGAATATTTCACACCAATTCAAACATAGATTTATACACACAGGTTGTATCTGGAGAGCCCAATATCTTCCTCCAGTCTTTAAAAGTTGATAAATATTGTCCATGCATCGGATATTTCTGAAATAATAGAGAAACAATTTAAGTGAAAGAGGATATTTAAAAGTAGGCACAGCATTGGAAAATTTACTACATTTCTAAATTGATAAACTGGAGATATAAACATTTATATGGACAATCGAGGTTTACTTGAAATATACATATTTTCAAACTACAGTTACATCCTAAGGCTGTGTAATATGTCAACTTAAAGAAAGTAGTTGTAGACAGACGAAAGTAAAGCCTTATCAAGGCCCGTAACTCTCAAATGATGACACCACTAGCAATAATAAACAACGATTTCACTGAAAATATATCACAACACCTTCTGATTCTCTAACACACACACACACACATATATATAAGCAGCCCAATAGCAGTTCGTAACATTCTGTTCTGTTGTTTTTTTTATAGCCCTAGGTCAGTCCTGGCTGAGCAGACTTGTGACCAAATATTGTTTTTTAGGGGAGTCACGAATTTTATGACAAAACATTAACCAAAGAAACAATACAATGATAAAAAAAAAAAAACACCGATAATATCAAGAAATCAGCGACAAAAAATACCTAATATAAATCCTTTCAAGAAAGCTTGAAACTTTGGGAAGGGAGCTAGTCGATTCCAGCGACCCACTACTCGACTTGTACTTAATTTATCGACCCCGTAAAGATGAAAGGCGGGGTCGGCCTCGGCTGAATTACCTGGTACACCTCGTATAAATAACAATGTCAGGAAGACTGATCGCGGACAAATGTATTACTGAAGCGATAATTAGTGTTTATATATATATATATTTATTTGTTATAATGTTATATATATATAACATTATAAAATATATATATAATATGATGTATAAATATGATTACCTGGCACTGTCATGGTATTAGCTGTCAGAAGTGAAGGAAGACAGTGCCGATTACCTTTCTATCAGCATCTATCTCACGCGAAATGATTTCTTTACAAATATGTAATTTAATTATGCGTATAATTACAGTAATCTTCGGCTTAAAGTGTCTGTAGTCAATATCCGGTTGAACATGCGCATATTCAACCAGAAATTCACTTTGGACAACCAACAAGCACCACAGTAACGAAAACAATATTCTGTCAAAGACATCGATCACATACTTGTAGGCTGTTTGTGTGTCTGACTCAGGCAGAATTAGGAGAGAAAAAAAAAAAGGCAATCTCTCGTTTTTGGTCTCAAACTTGCGATGATTGCTTGTGAATTTCTGTAAAATGTTTTATTTATTTAGTTTTGTTTTCATGACATGTAGAAGGCGACATTAGCTTTGAAGTCTGAGAGAAATGAAACAAACGCTATCGCCCCCACCCCCGCTGTTTTCATGTTGATGACTTGAACAGTGAAACATTCGCACAATGTGTTTATATGTATTTATGTATATACCAAAGATAATGGTTGTGCGTGCGCATGAGCGTGTTCAGCTCTATGTATTTGTATTCACTCACACTCGCACAATGAATATATGTACGTGTGTATGAAAGATAATGGTTGTACGTGTGTGTTTCTGTTCTGTTTTCAATTATTTAAATTCTTCCTCTGAATCAGAAGCTGATTTCTAACAAATATACAAAGCAGGATCGTTGGAAAGAACATAATAAAACCAATGTCGCATTTTAAACTTGAGAAAAGCCTTGAAAACTTATAATGTGCAAGTTATGTATGTGTGCGTGTGTGTGTGTACATGTATATGTTTTGTGCATCTCTGTGTATGTGGCCAGGGTTCGTTCTTACCTACTTAATCTATGTAAAATCCGGAAACTTTGCTGCGTATGTAAAATCCAGGTTAGCATGCACTTTTCTGTTTTAAAACAGTTTAAGTAAATTTACGAAACGAAATCAATGTCGAAAAAGCCGTATTAATGATAACAGACGATTTATTATTATGATTTGTTTGGAATAAAATGTCATTGTTTGTGTGGTAGTAATTTTTTCTTTCTTTTGGTTCAAACTCTTGGTTTAGTTAAAAAACAAAACAAAACATTAAACAAAATTTGGCTGCCACTTTTCAATTTTTGTTTCAATTGATTTCATAATGTGAAAATGTGTGTGTATAGACACAAGGTGTACAAGATATTTGAGGACAGATGGATGTTTATAAAAAAAACAGCTATATAATAACAGATAATAACTTTATTTATCAAAATATACTCTGAGGTTAAAAATAAACCTTCTTTTCTATAATGTTATTCAATAAAGTCACCTTCAGCTTCAACAACTGCTTCTATATGAGATCTAAATCATCTACATGTTAATAAATAGTATATTATCTCAGACAGTGGTAGTTATCCATGTTTCAACAAAATAATGTTGCAATGATAATTCATCGCAAATGTCAGTTATATTTTGATGTGTATGAATATATTTGTCTCTTTAAGCTACCTGTTTAAGAGAATGATTAACCACAAACATCAGTGTTCCTCTTTTGTATAGATATGTTTGTGTTTAGTTAACTTAATTGAGTTTGAAAATTTGTTAGATATCACAATTGACATGTATTACCCACCTTATGAATGCAATTATATTTAGTAAAAATGACTTTGATGAGAGAATAATTTACTACAGATATTACAGTGATATGGCTTGTCTCTTGTATGAAAACGTTGTAAGACGTTTTTATGATAGAAAGTATCTCAAGTATGACAGTGATATGATTTCTGTCATACATGAATGTTTGTGAGTAGTTAAGATAACAATCTGTGACAATGATTTACCACATCCCACTGTGATATGGCTTCTTTTCTATTTGTGAATGATTAAAGTATTTTTACTTGAGAAGGATTTGCCACAGGTTTCACATGTGGCTTTTCTCCTGTGTAGTTATGTTTGTGTTTAGTTGAATGACCTGGGTTTAAATATGATTTGCCTCAGACACCACTGAGACAAGGTTTCTCTCTGTATGAATGTGCTTATGTGTTTTTAAGTTACCTGCTTGAGAGAATGATTTACCACACACATCACACTGATATGGCTTCTCACCTGTATGAATACGGCTGTGCACAGTTAAAGCATTTCTATAAGAGAATGATTTATCACAGATCTCACACTGATATGGCTTTTCTCTTCTGTGGATATGTTTGTGTTTAGTTAACTGACTTCTGTTAGAGAAGGGTTTCCCACAGATATTGCAGTTATATGACCTATCAACTGTATGCACACATTTGTATCTAGTTAAGACTTTTTGAGAGAATGATTTACCAGACATTACAGTGACTTGGCTTCTGTTCTGTATGAATTTGTTTGTGTATTGTTAAGAGACTCCAACAGGAGAATGATTTACCACAGATATTACAGTGATATGGCAATCCTCCACTATGAGTCAGTTTATGCTTTGAGTAGCGGCCAGGATCAGAGAATGATTTACTGCAGATATTACAATGATATGGCTTCTCTCCTGTGTGAATGCGTTTGTGAGTAGTTAAGTTACCTGCCTGAGAGAATGATTTACCACAGATATCACACTGATATGGTTTCTCACCAGTATGAATGCGTATGTGTATAATTAAGGCATTTCTATGAGAAAATGATTTACCACAAATATCACAGTGATATGGCTTCTCTGTTGTATGAATGAGTTTGTTTGTAGTTAAGTCAGTTGGGACAGAAAAAGATTTACTGTCGTTATTACAAGAATATAGTTCTACTCTTTTGTGTTTGGGTTTGTGAGAAGTAAAGTTATCAGTTTGAGAGAATGATTTATCATATACATTGCACTGATTTGTTGTCTCTCCTGCATGAATACGCATGTGTATAGTTAAAGAATTTCTACAAGAGAAGGATTTACCACAGATATCACAGTCATATAGCTTCCCACTTCTATGCGTATGTTTGTGTCTAGTTAAGGCATATTTTTGAGAGAATGGATTATTACAGATATCACAGTAATATAATTTTTCTCTTCTATGAATCAGTTTGTGTTTAGAGAAGTCACCCGGGTCAGAAAATGACTTGCTACATATCTCACAATATGGCTTCTTTCCAGTATGAATGTGTTTGTGAGTAGCTAAGTTACCTGCCTGAGTGAATGATTTACCACAGATAATACATTGATATGGCTTCTCCCCTGTATGAATGCGTATGTGTATAATTAAGGCAGTTCTATGATAAAATGACTTATCACAGACATTACAACGATATGGCCTCTCTCCTGTATGAATGCCTTTGTGAGAAGTGAAGTGAGCTAGATTAGAGAATGATTTACCACAGATATCACAGTGATATAGTTTCCTTTTCTTATGAATGAATTTGTGAGTCATTAAGTTATTAGTCTGAGAAAATGATTTACCACAGACATCACACTGATATGGCTTCTTTCCAGTATGAGTGCGTTTGTGAGAAGTCAAGTTACCAGCTTGTGCAAATGATTTTCCACAGATGTCACAATGATGCGGTTTCTCTCCAGTATGAATGCGTATGTGTATAATTAAGGCTTTTCTACGAGAGAAGGATTTACCACAAATGTTACAGTGATAGGGCTTTTCTTCTGTATGAATGCGTTTGTGAAAAGTTAAGTGAGCCAGATTAGAGAATGATTTACCACAGATATCACAATAATCCAGTTTCTCTCCTATATGAATTTGTTTGTGAATAGTTAAGTTACCAGTCTGAGAGAATGATTTACCGCAGACATCACAATGATATGGCTTGTCCCCTGTATGAATACGTTTGTGTATAGTTAGGGCATTTTTATGAGAAAATGATTTACTACAGATATCACAGTGATATGGTTTTTCTCCCGTATGAATATGTTTGTGTATGGTTAAAGAATTTCTGTGAGGGAATGATTTACCACAGTATTCACAGGGATATAACTTGTCTTCTCTATGTATATATTTATGCTTTGTAAACTGACCTGGGTCAGAGAATGATTTACCACAGACATCACAGTGATATGGTTTCTCTCCAGTATGAACATATCTGTGAGTAGTCAAGTTACCAGCCTGAGAGAATGATTTACCACAGATATCACACTGATATGGCTTCTCTCCTGTATGAACACGTTTGTGTATAGTTAAGAGATTTCTTTGTGAGAATGATTTACCGCAGATATTACACTGATATATCTTTCCTTCTGTATGAATGATCTTGTGTTTTGCTAAGTAACTTGGTTCAGAGAATGATTTACTGCATATATCACAGTGATATAGTTTCCCTCCTGAATGAATACGTTTATGAGTAGATAAGTTACCAGCCTGAGAGAATGATTTGCCACAGATATCACAGGGATAAGGTTTCTCTCCAGTATGAGTGCGTTTGTGTATAGTTAGAGCATTACTATGAGAAAAACATTTGCCACAGATATCACAGTGGTATGGCTTCTCTCCTTTATGAATATGTTTGTGTTTAGTTAACTCACAACTTTCAGAAAATGATTCACCACAAATATCACAGTGATATGGTCTCTCTCCTGTATGAATGTTGCAATGTTTGTTTAAGATATTTTCCTGCAAGAATGATGTATCACCAACATCGCACTTATATGGTTTCTCTTGTTTATGAAAACACATGTGTTTAGTCAAGTCTTTATTTCTAGTGAATGATTCCTTACAGATTTCACAAAGATATGGTTTGTCTCCTTTATGAACATATTTGTGACTTGTGAAGCTACTTTTTTCAGTGAATGACATTTTACAGATATCACAGTGGTACAATATTTTTCTTGTATCTTTCAAAATTTTATTGGGAAAAGCAATTCTTTCAGACTCTGTTAGGCATTGAGCCTGTTTCTCGCATAATTCATTTTCCCTAATTATTTTCCTTTGATCACTGGTTTTATATATTATTCCAAACAGTTGTCTCTACTGCTATATTTGAAACAATTGTGATCTTTGTGGACATCTGAAGATGCTTTAAACTTCCTTGTAAATTTGTCTTGGTTTAATTAGAATGCAAAATCACTTTGAACACATTCTAGACTGCAAGACTGAGAACAGTTCATAAGACTTATTTTATAGCAATTCAACTGTAAACATCTATGAACAGAAATATATCAATCCTGTACAGAATCTTTCTTTAGTCTTCAAAAATTGAGAACAATTTACAGATTTGAAGCAGAAAATTCTTTTGTGCTAGTGCTATCTGGTATTCTGAAATAAGATAGAAACAATATAAGATATAAGAGATACTTAAAAGTAAGCGATTTAACAGTGGAAATTTTACATGTCTACACTGACAAACTGTAAATAGCTTTTAGCTAAACAGTTGAGGCTTATCTTTTAAATTTGTTTTAATATTACATCATACATCTGTGAGCAAATTTTATGTATTTACAGACTAAAGCTATTCCTTCAGTGTGGAGGAGACAGTGGCAAGAGACGGAGTGGATATAGTGAATTACAAAAAGGGGCATTGGTGGTAGAGATGGAAAAACTGCAGGCAGGCTTATCAAATAATGTGCAAATACTATTTTCTGCTAAATCCAATCCCAAGGTTTTTGGTGGTACAAAGCTGTTGTGTAAAGTGCTTGCCCTAAGAACTACAGTGGGACTGAGCCCAAAGTCATGTGATTAGGATCAATACCATATTTCTGTGGTTTTCTGACAGTAAATGTTTTCCTGACACACACACATACAAAGTGAAAGCTTTTATAATTAATGTACACACAAAGATGGTTTCATAATCAGTACCGTCTTAAGATATGAGCACAATGGGCCATTTTTCACAGTCCCCATGAATCTTGGGGTCAAATGCTAATCTATGTAGGCTGTAGTTGTATATGTAGGGGCCTCAGTACATTGCTTCCCCTATGGACCTGTGATGTTGCTAAGATGATACCATTTATAATTTGTGTTTACACACCCAAGCATTGTACCTCTGAACTTGCTGCTATACTCATAAAACTTTGTGTGTCTGACACACATCTATCAAATCTTCCTGCCTACAAGCTCCACCCATCTCTCATTCAATAATGCCTTGATTACACCCATGTGAAGGTGGAGCTTCTGCTCAACTTTCAATCAACTCAGGTATTCCTGAGTTTAGTTTTGTCCCCACCTCTTCCTTCTGCATAACAATAATCTACTTACAATGTTCAATCTTATGCAGATGACATGACATTTCATTCCTCTCAAACTTCCCCTAATAATGCATCATTCACATACACCCTACACATCTTGCACTGATTTCATAAATTGAGACCTTGATAGTATCTTTCAGTGGGGCCATACCAACCTCATTTCTTTTAACAGCAAAAAGATTGAAGTACTATTCATAACAAAACACCACTGCACACACCCTGTATTCAACATGAATGGTACTCAACTAGAGCCCTTACAGTTTCACCATTTGTTGGGCATTTCCGTCTCTGAAGATCTCTCCAGCCATAGCAAAACTTGGATCAAACATTCCAAATACTGGCCCCTTCTCGTTATGGCCAGAAAAACAAGCAGCCAGCAACTGCTGACAATCTATAAAGCTTATGTGAGCCCTACAATGGAGTACTGCGCCCTCATTTGAGCTGCTACTGCCACATAGACATCCTGGAATTCATCAAGATAAAAGCCACTTGACTAATATTGATATTCAAACACTAACAGACATGCTGTCTCCTCTCTCTTTTCTATCGCTGCTATAATGATCTTTGCTCCTCGAATCAGTCTGTTCCACTCAGCCAACCCATCTTTCCACCTCTCGTCACTGTTGGTGCATGCTACCCGTCTGCCCCACCCTAAACGTTATATCTAGTATTTTATACCCAGGAAGAATATCGGCGCTCTCGATTCTCCATGTCATACCTATAGGTGTTAATCTGTAACCTTTTAAATGGAATATCAAATTCACCGGTTTCGGGGTGGATGGATTCCTATGTTTCAGATGTCGGAGATAACGTATATACAAAAAAAACCTTGTTTCTCATAAAATGGTGTATATTTAATTTACATTCAATTATTATTTACGATTATTTAACGCAGGGGGTAAAATTTAAATTATTATATATATATATATATTTTTTTTTTTTTTTTTTTTTTTTTTTGCATATTCGTAATCTCCGACATCTGAAACGTCAGAATCCGAAATATATTTTCTTTAAAAAATTCATTTTTCAAGGAGAGGTGCGATTCTGCATTAGCCCCAAAACGGTGTTGTTTCTCACCACACAAAATTGTCACTTTTTGAATTTCGAGTTTGAAAATTATTTTAAAATTCTGTGAAAAAAAAAAGAAAAGGTTTTGCTAACTAATATTGTCTGCTACTTCAAAAATCCCCCCCCAAAAAAAAAAAAAAAAAAAGCTCAAGAAATGAAAAAAAAAAAGGGTGGGGTTAGGCAAAAGTTTCGGTAAGTTATTTTAAGAAATATAATTTTAAAATTTCTTTACTACTACAGAATCATAATCTTACATGCTGCAAAAATATAAATCTGAAGAAATTGTCGAAAAAGATACGAAGAAACAAAATCGTTTACACGGTTCTTCGACAAATACTCTGTTATATATATATATATATATGAATGAAAGCAGGAAAAAAGATGCTTGCAATAAATAAAATACCTCGTATAATATGTTTGTGTGTGTTGATGAATAGAAGGTGACTAACAGAAATATATATACGTGTGTATATGATGATATGGAAGGTAGGTTTAATGTTGCGTGCAAAATTGACTCCAAAACAGATGGAAAAGATTATTTTGTCTAAGGTGGCAATCTGAGATCAATATCCGGTTGAACATGCGCCTTGGCGATTTGCCAGCAGAAGCATGTCTCTGCTACATACATACTCATATGCGCACACATACGTACACCCAGCTAATATAGCTATTTATCTATCTATTTATAATACAGGGGAAACCGTTTACTGTAATCGTAGACATTATTATCAGTCGGTTATTGATATCTAAAAATATTCATCCCAAAGTAATCACAAGTAGTATTTATATACTTTCGGATGAAGACAGTCAGCCGTCACTCGCGATAGACTATAGCTTGATAACGTGTACCGTGCTTTCACTAATTGTTTTAGGTACTTATGAAGTAGCGAGCATTAACACACCATCGGTTCTTCATCCTTGACCCAGCGACACGTCTGCGATGTGAAAGTTGGAGGGTGAGTGAGAGGTGCATGATAATTCGACTGGCTCTCTTTGAAGTCGAATAGAATGTTACAACGTGAAAGAAAAAAAGTAATCGAACGCCCGACCGTAGACTCATGAGCTAAATACTCTAACCAATAGGCCAAATGTCTCTGTAAGACCCTTCTACCTCCCATTTCGTTACCTTATGCCTTATCATTCAGCGGACATCCCATAATTCAACTTCCGTTGTGTCAGTATACAAAGATTTTATATCATTTTCAAACTATGAATGACTTTCTGTAAAGAACTGTCATTTATTCTGTGATAGCGTTCTGTGAACCCAATTCCATTGACAAGGTATATCTATCTTTAACCCTTTATCTAAACGTCTGCCTACAGAACTTATGCACAAACATTATTAGCTTCCAATTGTTGGCGAAAACCAACAACTGGAAGCTAATAATGTATAAAGGCCAAGCTACTTTCTTCCAGTTCAAACGTCTTTACTGAACTATTTTTAGATTTGTATTAATTTATTTTCATTTAACTGTCTTTTCTTCGTTCATTTATTTTATGTTTGTTTTTACTGAGTAACAGTGTAACTAAAGTTACTGGTCGAATGGAAAGTCGCTTCAGGTCCCTCACTACCATTAAATAAAGTTGAGGACGTAGGCCTTATTCGCTGCTTTCTTGGTAAGGATTTTATGTGTGCAGATTTCTCAAACCCATTTCTTTTAAACTGGCAAGTGTTGCTGTTGTCTGATCAGTCCGTCTGATTATTTCCACCCCTCATAGAGTGATATCTGTGAAACCAAGTTAAGTAAAACTTCTGCAACACTCCCAGCTTGTTGTTGAGTGATGGAAAGAGAAAATCTCGCATCGTAACTGACAATGTTTCCTTCATACATTATCGCCAAGCTCAGTTCATAACAAACACATGCAAAGTTGTTCTGTAGGACTAACTACTGTTACATTGTACTCAAATAGTAAATATAAGTGTTTTGAGTAACTTGGTGTGTCTTCTAACTTGCACCGGTTCAATAGCCTCCAATAAAGAGCAACAAGGTAAGGACATTAGAACCGTTTGACTCTGATGTAAATATCGAAAACCTTTGAAGATGATCTAAAAAAATCGGATTAGTCCCCTCTGTGAGACTGTGTAAAACGACTGAATCCAGCTCAGGATCCTGACCTGACAATCGAATTTTTCGCTGTCTTGGTTCATGAGCTAGGGTTGGCGACTGCGATGTACAGTGATGTTCTCTGCTTTCTGAGAGCCAGTTTGATTTGTACAAGACCGACAGCTTAGTTGGATCCATCATACATCAGCCACAAGTTCTTTGTGCAGCATAGTGCTGTTTTCTACTGGAATTCAGAGTTTGTAATGTTGGAATTAATGAATGATGTTTATGTTGCAAAAGTACCACATGTTTTTCCCTCTACAATAGTGTTGAGCTAAGTCCTCTAAGATAACCAGAAGACTGGCTCCAAACTGGTCCTATGATTATTTCTATTTATTTCTAGAAGTAGGATGCACTGCCATAGATAGTACTTCTGAGCTACTTCTATTATGTTTCTGCATCTCCCATTTGTGATTGAGGACCAACCGTGTTTTCAAAGGATTTTCAGAATGAAGTCTCATATAAGCAGAATGTTCACCAGTGTCAACAGTGGTTCCAGAAATTCCGAGCTGGAAACTACAGCCTCATCCTGAAAGATCTCTAGAGCAAACCCTGGTGGAACTTAATCCTATCGTAACTGTTGAAGAACTAGCAGAGAAGCTTGGATTTGGTCATTCAACCATTCATTGACACCTGCATACCATTGGAACAGTCAGCAAATTGGGTCAGTGGGTTCCTCACAAACTCTTCTTTGCTGTCATGTCTCATGAATGAACCTTTTTCAGAATGAATAGTGACTGATGACGAGAAATGGGTTCTCTATAAAAATGTCAAGCGCTGAAGACAGTGGGTAGGGAAAGGAGAAACACTGGTACCCCAGGTTTAAGAAGGCCTTCACCCACGTTAGGTGTTGTTATCTGTTTGGTAGAAAATGAAAGATTTAGTCCATTTTGAACTTTTAAACGCAAACCAAACAGTAACAAAGATTTACTGCGAGCAACTTGAGCAACTTAAGTCAGCACTAGAAGAAAAACTGTTTTTGGTTTCAAGATGGAAGGTGTTCTTCCATCAGGATAATTCTTGGCCACAAATAGTGAGGATGATATTCCATAGGCTGGAGCAGTTTGAATGGAAAACAATGTCCCATCCACCATATTCATTGGACATTGTCCCATCTGATTATCATTTATTCCACAGTCTTCAAAATCATTTGAATGGCAAAAATATGAATCCTGTAGATGAGGTCAGAACAATAGTAGAGTAATTTTTGTTGCAGACAAATGAATTTTGGAAGAGGGGCCTTGCAAGTCTACCAGATAGATGGAAGAACATTGTAGAAAAATGAAGGAGAGTATATTTTAGATAAAAAAGTATAAAAGAACTGCAAGATTTTGGGGATGATCCGATATATGCAATGTTGCACAAAATGTGAATGTGTAGCAGTAGTCTGTAAATTTGTAGATGCCATACAAGGTTGTATGATGTAATTTTAATAGCAAATTAAAATGGAAACCCTAATTGTTCAGCTGAATATTTCTATCTACAGTTTACCAGTGTATAAAAAGAAAATTTCCACTTTTAAATATCCCCTGTAACTTAGTGTTTCTCTATTATTTCAGAATACCAGATGCCACTGGCATGGAAGAAATCTTTACTTCAGATGTATCATTTATATTTGTCATCTTTTAAAGTGTAAATGAAGATGTTGTACAGAACAGACGTAACCCTTTTTATATGAATCTAGAGGTGGAGTTTCTGTGAACTGAGACTAAGATCAAGACATATTGAGAAAGAAGTTTGCAGCATTTTCAGATATTAAAAGGAAAAAAGATTAATGGAAATATAGCAGAAATATGTGTTAGGTAAAGATATATAAAAGCATATGAGAAGAAAAATATCTGTATACTGTTGTGAAAGAAAATATATTATGGAAAATGAATTATGTGAGAATGAGAGTAAATGTAAAACAGAGTCTAAAGGAAATGATTTTCCTGTTAGAAGACCAAAAGAAAAAGGAAAAACATACGAATGTGATATCTGTAAAAAGTCATTTTCCCATAAATGTAACCTAACTACTCACAGACGCATTCATACAGGAGAGAAACCATATATATGTAATATTTGTGGGAAATCATTCTATGGAAGTAGTGACTTAACTAGACACAAACGTATTCATACAGGAGAGAAGCCATATCACTGTGATATTTGTGGCAAATCATTCTCTCAGAAGGATCAGTTAACTATACACAAACGTGTTCACACAGGAGAGAAACCGTATTGTTGTGATGTCTGTGGTAAATCATTCTCTCAAAGGAGTCCTTTAACTACTCACAAACGTATTCACACAGGAGAAACCCCATATCATTGTGATATATGTGGTAAATCATTCTCTGTAACAGGACATTTAACTACTCATCAACATATTCATACAGGAGGCAAGCCATATCACTGTGATATCTGTGGTAAATTATTCTCTAGAAGTAGTCACTTAACTACTCACAAGCGTATACATACAGGTGAAAAGCCATATTGCTGTGATGTTTGTGGTAAATCTTTCTCCAAAAGTGGTGATTTAATGCCTCATAAACGTATTCATACAGGGGAAAAGCCATATCACTGTGATATCTGTGGTGAATCATTTTCTCGGAAAGGTGTCTTAAGTACACACAAACGCATTCATACAGGAGAGAAACCACATCGCTGTGACACTTGTGGCAAATCATTCTCTCGAAGTAGTCACTTAGCTACTCATAAATATATTCATACTGGAGAGAGGCCATATGACTGTGATATCTGTGGTAAATCATTCTCTGAAAGTAGTACCTTGACTAAACACAAACGTATTCATACAGGGGAGAAGCCATATCACTGTAATATTTGTGGCGAATCTTTCTCTCGAAAAGGTATCTTAACAACACACAAACGCATTCATACAGGAGAGAAACCATATCACTGTGATATCTGTGCTAAATCATTCTCTAGACGTAGTCAGTTACTTACTCACCAATATTTGCATTCTGGTGAGAAACCATATCACTGTGATATTTGTAGTAAATCCTTCTCTGAAAGTAGTACTTTAACTAAACACAAGCGCATTCATACAGGAGAGAAGCCACATCACTGTGGTATCTGTGGCAAATCGTTCTCTCGTAGTGGTGACTTAACTACTCACATACGCATTCATACAGGAGAGAAACCATATCACTGTGATGTCTGTGGTGAATCGTTCTCACAGACTGGAAACTTAATTCGACACAAGTATATTCATACAGGAGGAAAACTAGATAACTGATATCTGTACTAAATCCCACTCTTAAACATTCACTTGGCTGCACATCTATTCATACAGATGAATATTAATGTCAAAATTTATTCAATGGGAAGAAGAATAAAAACAACAAATTATATAACCATAATTGTATTGATAGAGTGACGATATAACAGTGTGACAACAACCTTGTGAGATTATAGTGTATACAACAAATACACCTCTGTTGGTGAAATATTCAAAGTAATTTTTGTGAGAACATAGATTCTGGCTAACTTATTTTCAAAGAAGAGAAAAGATAGATTTGATTTGTTATTGTTGGTAAATAACTGCAAAATGTATTGTCTTTAATTAAGTGCAACATCACTAGTACAGTTTGTGGCACGAATAAAATACATAAGCCATAGAAGAAAATATTTCCTCATAACATAATGAGATGCATATATAAATAAATGTGATATAGACATTGATTTGTGTATCTTTAATCTTTTTACTTGTTTCACCCATTCGATTGTGGCCATGCCGGGGCACCACATTCCAAGGTTTAGTTGAACAAATTGCCGCAGTAATTTTATTTTTAAGCCTGGTATTTATGCTATGGTTCTCTTTTGCTGAACTGCTAAGTTGTGGACAGCTGCATCAAGAAGAACCAATTCCTAATTGTGGAAGGGGTAGACCCAGAAAGACATGGGAGGAAGTGATGAGAAAGGATTTTCGGACTTGGGCCTCACAGAGATGACAAAGAACTGAGACTTCTGGTGCCTCGCTGTGCTAAGTCAAATCGTGGCTGGACTTGCAAACTGGCATGTCCTCTACATCTCTCTCTAAATCAAGAGAGTCTTGTCTTATGAGCTCATGTGTGCTCCTTATTCCCAACAACTCTGTGAATCATTGGGATTATATATAGATACGTGTGTATATAAATAAATATATAAGTATACATATATGTATATGTGTGTATGTATATATATTATATGTTTTTATGTGCTGCTGCTATTTCATGTGATAAGAGCATACCAGACAGTATTTTTTAACATATCTGGTGTCCTAGCATAGTCGTCAGCCACTGCCCACATGACATAAAAAACTAAAAACTGGATGATAGGAGGTGAGAAAGAAGTAGATTTAAAAGGAGCAAGATTGAAAAACCGGAAAACGAAAAAGAAGACAAAAGGGAGTGAATTAGAGTTACGTCCCCTTCGAAAGTAAATTTATAACGCTGAACGGATAGTGGCCTAGTGTCTGCAGCACATCTGTTCAATCTGGCATTTTCCAGTTTGTCAACAAGATAATCAAGTGATGGAAAATACTTAGAAAATTATACAGACAAAATTCTAAATTTGCTTGGAAAAGCCTCTACACCTAGGAAGCAATCAAGCAGCAAGTTTTTAACTTCCCTTATCCACAGTTCTAACTTGTTGGTGAAAGACTTTAATTTACCTGTAATTGTTAAACTAAAAATTGATTAAAATTAACATATAATAATTTATGTAAATTATAAGTAAATCAAAAGTTAAAATTTAGGACTACCAAACAATTTACTTACAGACAATCCCGGTTTAGATGCAGAAATGTGATATATTGTAACAAAACTGTTGTTCGTCATGTATCAATTTATATTTACCATATTTTACGATTTATATAATTAATTTATATTTACGCTCAAACTTTGTGAATGTTTTTGGATTGATGTTTCCCAAAAATCCTGAAGATATTTTTTGTGGCACTCCATGAGTCTCTTGCAGCACACCATTGTGCCGCGGTACACAGTTTAGCAGACACTGCCTTACACAGACTATATTTTTCTTTAAACACTGATTTTCTAAAGGACATACAATTTTGTTTTTACAATTATTCACTTATAAGTGGATAGAAATAGATTCTGCTGAATTTAGCAAGATTATTGGATTGATTATTCTTATCATAGTTCATAATTTTCAAGCACGAAAACTTGACTCAACTTTGGAGTTTTGGAAATGACATCCCAACTTTTTACACACGCACATGAATACAAAGATCCACATGCACATATATATTAATAATGTCCACAAATACATGACAGGTATATGTAATACTGAAATACGCAACCCATAGTGATTCCATGTTTAGAAGTCAATGGCTTAATAAAGTACAACTGTAAAAACTAATGTGGAACAAAAACATAGACAAATATGTTAAAATAACAAATTAGAAAAAATAATAAAAACGTACAAAACACTATAGAAATCAATGAAGAGACAAAAGAAATAGATCTTTATTTAGAAACCTACAATGAACAGGTCATTTCACAGACACGAAACTATAAATTTCATAGGGTACAACCTGAAAGTTGACACTGCTACAATGCAGAAAATTTCTGTCTCATTATTGGCTAAAAATACAGTTTTTTCAATTTTTAAATGTCTAACATTTTTGTCAAATTTTTTCTCTACAAGTTCATGGCTTCACAGAAATAAGCATGGAAAACTGAAATAACATAACTGATTTTCAGATTTTCTTACTTTCATTCTGTGAACGAAACAAATTACATCCGTTTTACTGATAAAAGTAGAAAAAACGATTGAATAAAGAACACAATGTCAAGAAAAAAATATGTTGTTTAAATTACAAGTATTGTTTGGCGGTCATTGGGGTGGTCAAGTATATAGCTACTATACACATAGATATACTATGATACACGTATAAAGATATATATATATATATATATACACAAATACACACTTCCCAAGAACGAATCATGTGAGGGAATAAGAAAGTGTATTAGTTGACACTCAAGAAAAATGGAAAAGTCTTTGACATTTCAAGCTCAAGTTCTTCAACAGAAAGGAATGACGTAAGAAATGGAGAGAGAGAGAGAGAGAGAGAGAAACAAAAAGTAAAGAGTAAAAAGGTATGTATCATCATCATCATCATCGTTTAACGTCCGCTTTCCATGCTGGCATGCGTTGGACGATTTGACTGAGGACTGGCGAACCAGATGGCTACACCAGGCTCTAATCTGATCTGGCAGAGTTTCTACAGCTGGATGCCCTTCCTAACGCCAACCATTCTGAGAGTGTAGTGGGTGCTTTTATGTGCCAACGGCACGACGGCCAGTCAGGCAGTACTCAGGTGGTGTATTTATAAAAATTTTCAGAATTCAAAAGAACTAAGTATTTAACTAGTAAAAACACTCAGGTAGAGTCAGGGATAGCACACCTGTGTACCGACAACGTATACTGACATATACCATATTTTAACGAGTATAAAGAACACTTTTTTTGTCAAAAATTAGGTTTAAAAAAATATTAGTTTCTTATACATGGATAGTATTATAATCCCTTTCAAAACCTTTTTTTCAAATTTTAATCCCGCCAAATTAGGTTCCTGATACACGTTAAAATATGGATTTGCCCTTGCAGTTATGCATACATTCACAAGTAACTGACTGAAAACACAATGTGCCAACAATGTCATACCAGGGCACACTCGCTGCATGTATTCCACTTTGACTATAGACTCCTGGCAACAACCACAACTATGATTCACAGGTGCTATTTGCATGGCACTGTCAATGAGCAGAAATATCAATGAGACATCTGAAGTAAGAAATACTTTTATGGCAATGTCAGCTGGTATTTCTAAAATAATAGAGAAACAGTATAAGATGTAAGGGATACTAAAAAGCAGAGATTAAACAGTGGAAAATTTACTTTGAAAATTTATTTACTTTTGTATGAATGTATTTGTGTGTAGTTAATTGCCCTTTCTGTGAGAATGATTTACAACAGATATCACATTGATAGGGTTTCTCTCCTATATGAATACGCTTATGATTAGTTATGGAACTACTCCTAGAGAATGTTTTACCACAAATATCACAGTGATATGGCCTCTCACCTGTATGAACACGCTTATGAGAAGATAAGGAACTACTTTCAGAGAAAGATTTACCACATATATTACAGAAATATGGTTTTTCTCCTGTATGAACACGCTTATGTTTAATTATGTCACTGCTTGAAGAGAAAGATTTACCACAGATATCACAGTGATACGGTTTCTCTCCGGTATGTGTCCGTTTGTGCTTTGTTAAGTCATTTTGAGAGAATGATTTGCCACATATATTACAGTAATGCAGCTTTACTCCTGTGTGAATGTTTTTGTGTCTCATTAGGTTACTTTTAATTGTGAATGATTTACCACAAATATCACAGTGATATCGTTTCTCTCCAGTATGGACACTTATGTGTTTAGACAGGCAATATTTCTGAGAGAATGATTTACCACAAATTTCACAGTGGTATGGCTTCTCTCCTGTATGAATCCGTTTGTGTACAGTTAGTACAGTTGCATGGGAAAATGATTTCCCACAGACATCACAGAGATATGGCTTCTCTCCAGTATGGATATTTTTGTGATTAGCCAGACGAAGTTTTTGAGAGAATGATTTACCACAAATATCACAATAGTATTGCCTCTCTCCTGTAAGAATATTTTTGTGAGTACTTAAATTACATTTTTGAGAGAATGATTTACCACGAATATCACAGTCATATGGTTTCTCTCCTGTGTGGATTGTTCTGTGATTAGTTAGGCGAAAGTTATAAGAGAATGATTTACCACAAATATCACAATGATATGATTTCTCTCTTGTATGAATACGTTTGTGACCTGTTAAGGCATTTCTGTTACAGAATGATTTACCACAGATGTCACAATGATATGGTTCCTCTCCTGTATGAATGCATTGGTGTAGGGTTAAGCGACTTTTTTCAGTAAAGGTTTTGCCACAGATATTACAGCAATAAGGTTTACCTCTTGTGTGGATGTATTTGTGACGACTTAGGTGATGTTTTTGAGAAAATGATTTACCACAGATATCACAATGATATGGTTTCTCTCCTGTATGAATGCGTTTGTGACTAGTTAGATTACCTCTATGAGAGAATGATTTACCACAGATATCACAGTGGTATGATATTTTCTCTACTTCCTTCAGTATCTCATCAGGAAAATCAATTGTTTCTGACTCTGTTTTAATTTGAATTGGTTTCTCACAGAATTCATCTTCCATAATTATTCTTCTCTGACCACTTCTCTTTTTCTTGTATTTTCTTAATTATTTCTGCTGCTATATTTAAATCACACATAACTTTTGTTGATATTTGAAGATATTGCAAACTCCTTTGTAAATTTCTCCAAGTCTAATTAAAATGCAACCTAATCTTGAACATATTCCATAGAGAAATTTTTTGAATGATCTTAAGCTACAACAATAAATATTTCACTCCAGTTCTACGTTTATAGAAACGAAGTGATATCCATTCTGTATAACATCTTCCTTTACTTTTTAAAAGATAATCAATATTGATGGTACATCAGAAGTAAAAAGATGGTATGTCAATGTCATCTGATGTTTCTGAAATAAAAGAGAAACAGTGTAAGATATAGGGGGGCATTATGTTATTTCCTACAATATCGGTTTAGTGAAACAATTTTTTTTTTTGAGCGGTACATACCCTTCTAACACGGTATATTCACAAACAATAAGGTGTAATTTGAGGGAAAATTTAGCAACAACTTGAAGCAGGTGAAATGCCAATGTCGTCACGTCGCTCCTGATGCTGTTTAGTACCACCTGTTGTTTTATTAAATGAAAACAAACACTCCTTATTGATGAACAAAAAAAAAAGATTGTTATAACATTAAACTAAAAAAATACGCATATAATTGAGATTAATGACGACATTTGAGTTGGTGGAGAATAGCTTGGTCTTTTTCCAATATTCGCTTCCAATTGTTGGTTAAAAAAAGGTAAATTTTGATAAATGAAAGGCGCTTATCAAAATTTACCAAAAAATGTAGACTGTTTGTAAGTATTGTAGGTAGACGTCAAGATAATGGGATAAATGTACCTTGTCAATGGAATTGGGTTCACAGAACACTGTCATGGAGAACAACAACAACACTGGAGTTGTATGGAATAAATAAGTCATTACTGGGATCCACGATGGAATGTGGGGGGGGGGGAAATACGAAACAGATATTTCCGGAAAATAGAGACGACGGAAGCAGAATCATTGGCTGTTCATTGGAAAAGTGAATGTAAAGATAAATGAGTACTGTTGACGAAAATATACATGCTTATATTGGGTAACTGTGTGTTTACGTTTTAGCAAAAATACGAGAGTCAGTGATATGATGCGGTACAGAAAGTTAGTAAACACTTTGTACATCAGAATACGGAACGGGGGTCAGGATATACGTTCATAATATCTGTGACAAATTCAATTTGTACAAACATGTGTTTCATTCAAGAATGTCAAAAGGAAATGTTTTGTTTTGTTCCAATAAAATAATTAATTTTTACAGTCTTTTAGAACGCTGAACAGTTGTGAGCAAAAGGGATTTTTTCATATGCGTAGTTAAAAAAAAATAGACTCCTAAAACAAAAAAAAGTGAAAACTTTTGTGGGGGAGGATTAAAATTTTGAAATGCAGATTCGGAATCTCCGCAGTCGAAAATATGGGTTTCTGTAAGAAAAAAAAATAATAATCGAAAGCGGGTGCAGTCGATATCCCTTACCTCTGCCAAGAAATCTAAACCGATGACATTTACTATCTGATATCTAAGCATTTACATATACTTCTTGCTTTCTCAGGATATGCAAGTCTTTTTTTTTTTTTTTTTTTTAATAGTTTTTCCCCCGGATGAATCTACTTTCATTATCATTTCTGCCGTTATACGCACTTAACACAAAAGCTATATATTACACTAACACACATACACGTGTATATGTTTACGTTAGTGTGTTTGTTGACGCGTCGCTTCTGCGCATGTTCAGAATGTATTGATTCCAGCTGCCATCTTCGACTTAATCGCTACCATGTTCTCCTACAAAGTGTCATCCTATTACGATTGAAAGATAACTGAGTGACGGAAAAGTAGTCATATACACGACCACCATCACTGACTTCCTAATAATGCAGTGATTTATTTCAGGTATTGTTTTCTTCGTTCAATCGTTTTTTATTTTTCCATTTTCATCAGTATAACATTTGGTAAATGTGAAGAATTACAGCGTAATTTCGAAGATATGAGGAATGTATAAAAACGTGATTTACTGGAAATACTGAAATGAAATCGAAACATTGTTTGCTACAGAGGTGATACTGTAATGGTTGTTAACAGGAATTCCATAATTTCTTACATCTTAAAATAAATGCCCCCCCCCCCCCACACTTCTTAAGCCTGTAAATTTGTGTTCGATTTTCAGACATATCTCCGATGCGGAAGAAATGCATTCCGAAAATAATGTAACGCGAAATTAATTTTATCCATTCGATTCTTATATAGCAAAGAGAGATACATTTTGACTGATTATTTTCGGGAAAACAAAAAAAAAGCAGGCAATACGACCACTTATATCCATGAAAATAACTATCTCGCAACATTCATTGTACAGTATATGTTTAAAAAAAATATTTGAAGAGAAATAAGCTAAGGAATCATTAAAAATCATAACGGGTTATTAATGAGAGTTATTAAGATGAATGACTCTAACGGAACGAAAGCCTGAAGTATCGAGACTTCCAGCCTGTGGCGTTTGGAGGGGTGGGCCACAGTGTCAGGTGATGTCCGTGAGGGTGCTTCACTGTTTCAACGTTTTAGCCTCGCAATCGCAATGCCGCGAGCGGGCTGGCTTGCTTCAGTAGGTTCCGTTGAACCTTCTCTGAGACCAATTGAGGCACTTGGTGTTGAATTGATATGGTCCCCACCTTTTTTTTCCTGTCTTTTCCCTTCCTTCCTCTTTTTTCGTTTTCTTTTCTCTCAGTTTTGCATTTATATTTTTAATGTGGTTTTGCATCTTACGTCTATCATATTCATACGTGTTATATATATTCCATGAAGGAAAAAAAAAAAATTCAGGTTTGAAGCTATCCAATGTTGATGTTCATAGCTTATCATCTATTCGTATATTATAGAATAGGAACTGTAGTAAACAATATTTCGATTTTATTTTGATATTTCATGTAAACCATGGATGTCTATACGTTCATCAAATTTTTCATTTTGTTTAAACTGTCATAAAATTCATAGAATACCTGAGAACAACCCGTTTTTTTTTTTTTTTGTTAACGGGCGAGGGTCTTTATATTGACCAACAACTAATCCTCGATCATAAGTCTGCTCAATACAAAGTGACCTGGGGCTGAATAACAAATAACCAGTAATGATCGATCTCCTGGACAGGACAAATTTGCACTATTATTTAGTGTAGCATGCATAAGATATCTGTAACAGTTGTTTGATGACATTTTAATAACCAATTAAAGTTTCAAGTTCATTCGTCGCTGTAAATGTTATTCACAGTTCATCAATATAGAGATGAAGTAAATTTTCCGCTGTTGTACCTATACTTTTAAGTACCCCCTATACCTTATACTGTTTCTTTATTTCAGAAATATCAAATGGCATTGGCATAAAGGTATTTCTTCAGATGTATCATCAATAATTAACATCTTTTAAAAAGTAAAGGAAGATGCTATACAGAATTAACATACTCTTGTGTCTCTAAATCTATGGTGGAATTGGTGTTAAATATTTCGCATGACCTGAGATCATTGCAAACTTCCTCTCCTTGACTGTCTGGAATATATTCATTTATAAAGGAGTTTGTAGAATCTTCAGATATCAACAGGTATCACATTTGTTAGAATTATAGTGGTAGAAAATAATTAAGAAAATACAAGAACCAGAAAAGAATAAAATGGAAGATGAAATCTGTGAGAAGCCAATTAAAATTAAAACAGAATATGAAGCAGTTTACTTCCCTAATGAGATGCTAAAAAAAAAAGGAAAAACATATAGCTGTGATGTCTGTGGTAAATCTTTCTCAGAAACAGGAAACTTAACTACTCACAAACGTATTCATACAGGAGAGAAACCATATCACTGTGATATCTGTGGTAAATCATTTTCTGAAAGTGGTAGCTTAACTATACACATACGAACTCATACTGGAGAGAAACCATATTGCTGCAACATCTGTGGTAAATCATTTTCTGAAGCACGAAACTTAACCACACACAAACGTATACATACAGGTGAGAAGCCATATCACTGTAATATCTGTGGAAAATCATTTTCTGATAGTGGTACCTTCACTACTCATAGACGTATTCATACAGGAGAGAAACCATATCAATGTGATATCTGTGGTAAGTCATTCCCCCGAAAAAGTCCCCTTACTACTCACAAAAATATCCATACAGGAGAAAAACCATACCATTGTAATATTTGTGGTAAAACATTTTCTCATAGAAGTGCCTCATATGTACACAAACGGGTTCACACAGGAGAGAGGCCATACCACTGTGAAATTTGTGGTAAATCATTTTCTTTAAAATCTTCCTTAACAACTCACAGAAATATTCATACAGGAGAGAAGCCATATCACTGTGATGTTTGTGGTAAATCATTCTCTCAAAAAAGTCACCTAAATACTCACAAAAATATTCATACAGGAGAGAAGCCTTACCACTGTGATATCTGTGGTAAATCCTTCACAAATAAATGTAACCTAACTACTCACAGACGTATTCATACAGGAGAGAAGCCATATGACTGTGATGTTTGTCATAAATCATTCTCTCAAAAAGGTGAACTAACTATTCACATAAGGCTCCATACAGGAGGGAAACCATATCACTGTGATATCTGTGGAAAATCATTCTCACAAAAATGTCGCCTAACTAATCACAGAAGTATTCATACAGGGGAGAAACCATATCACTGTGATATTTGTGGTAAATCCTTTACAATTAAAAGTAACCTAATGAGACACAAAGACATTCATAATGGAGTAAAACGATATTGCTGTAATGTCTGTGGTAAATCATTCGTTCAAAGTGGAGATTTAACTAAGCACAAACGTATTCATACAGGAGAGAAACCGTATCACTGTGATATCTGTGGTAAATCTTGCTCCACAAGTAGTGACTTAATTAAACACAAACGTGTTCATACAGGTGAAAAACCATACCACTGTGATATCTGTGGTAAATCCTTCTCTGAAAGTAGTTCCTTAGCTCCCCACAAGCGTGTTCATACAGGTGAGAGGCCATATCACTGTGATATCTGTGGTAAATCATTTTCTGAAAGTGGTAGCTTAACTAAGCACAAAAACGTTCATACAGGAGAGAAGCCATATCACTGCAATATTTGTGGTAAATCATTTTCTCAAAATAAGGACTTAACAAAACACACATGCATTCCTACAAAGGAAAGATCATTCTCTGGAAGCTGTGATGTAACTAGACCCAAGTATTCTAATTCATATGAGAAACCATATCAGTGTGAAGTCTGTGGTAAATCATTTTCACATAGAATCACCCTAACTATGCACAAACGCATTCATACAGGAGAAAGACCATATCAATGTGATACTTGTGGGAGAACATTCTTACGTAGAGGTAATCTCACCAATCACATACGTATACATACACAAGAGAAACCATATCACTGTAGCATCTGTGGTAAATCATTCTCAGAAAAAAATATCTTAACTCTGCACAAACTCATTCATGCAGGGCAGAAACCATATGACTGTGATATATGCAGCAAGTCATTCTCTCGGTGTTATGACTTAACTATACACAAACGCATTCATACAGGAGTTAAGCTACATCACTGTGATGTTTGTGGAAAATCATTCACGCAGAAAAGTGTCTTAGCTATGCACAAACGTATTCATACAATAGAAAAGCCATACAATTGTGATGTCTGCAGTATATCATTTTCTCAAAAAAATGTCTTGACATTGCATAAACGTATCCATACAGGAGAGAAACCATATTCCTGCAATATCTGTGGTAAATCTTTCTCCCGGTCATATGTCTTAATTACTCATAAGCGTGTCCATACAGGAGAGAAGCCATATCACTGTGAGATATGTGGTAAGTCTTTCTCTCATGGAAATGCATTAACTGTACACAAACGCACTCATACAGGAGACAAACCATTCCAATGTAATATTTGTGGGTACTCCTTCTTTCAAAGTAGTGTCTTAACTATTCACAAACGCACTCATACTGGTGAGAAGCCATATGAATGTGATATCTGTGAGAAGTCATTCTCTCAAAGAAGTACTTTCAACAATCACAAATATGTTCATAGAGCAGAGAAGCTGTTCCTCTGTGATATCTGTGGTAAATCATTCTCTAGAATTATTCAGTTAACTAGACATAGACGTCTTCATACGGAAAAGTAACCATATCAGTGTGATATTTTAGGAAACTCATTCTGTGGACATGAATGGCTTAACATGACTCAAACATAGTTATACAGAAGAGAAGCCATTATCAGCATAACATTTCTGGTAAATCAGTTTCTGTAAGTAGTGACAAAACAAGGCACAAATATATTAAAATAGAAGAGAAATGAAATTATGAAATCTGGGCAGATGGGTAGAAACCTTAAACAATTGTGATACAAGATGTCTTATAAAAACACAACTGTATTTACATTTTTAAGAAAATCATTGTATTGAAATACTTGTATGTATTCCATTTAACTTATTTTCACAACAGAAAAATAATATATTCTTTTATTAGTAGCAAGATTCCTTTGTCATATGATGGTTAAACAATGTTTATTTGAATATGTCTCTAAATCTCAACTTGGTGTGAATGCAATAAGTGCTCTATAATTTGTGAATCATCATTATCAATGTCCATTCTACATGGGTCAAACGTGTCAGTTAGAAGATATCACCACAGTTTCTGAATCATTTGGCATCTGAACTTCAATGCTAAGAATCTTGTGTTCTGTCCTCATTACATTTTGTGAATTTTCTAACCTGAGGTCTAAATAAATCTTATTCACTCTTAAATTATTGTCTTATTATTTCCTGTATACATGCTAATCCAATATTCATAAATTATAGAATTCACTAATTTGGATATAAGTAGTGTATTTTCCCAAACTGATCTTCACTGTATATTTTGCGATGTGGTTGCAGAAAAATATTGGCAGATGGTGAGGAGTTCCTGCAAAGTGAAGGACTTAGTGTAGTGGTTAGACCAGTGCTTTATGTATGAATGCTGTCGGTCATCTCAGTAGCGAAGGGGATATCATGTGAGAAAATTAACCAAAGTAAAGTGGTAACATGATAAGTTTAACACACCTAGCCTTTTTAGATATCATTAATGTATTACCTATGGGTTCTGAAATGCAGCTAATGCACAGTTACATGAGATTTAATATTAGCCATCTTTAACTGCAAGCCACATTGTTTATTTTCAGAATTTGGCAGGTTTTGTTTTACAGTGGATAAAAAAACATTCTTTAGTATAAATATTGTTATTGTTGTTTAGTCGTGACTAAAATTACAGATTGGAGAATCTGAAGAGGGATTTACTTGTAAGAAATGATCAGGAAATTGTTTTTCTTAGATAGAAACTGAATAATATTCATTTTTGTTATTTACCTGTCAATTCTAAGTCAGCTACGATCTAGCAGACCTACAATCAACAACTGTAACCATTCCATCTTATTTTCAGGCATAACCTAATTAGAACTACTCTATCAAGTGTGTTTTTCTGAACAAAAACAAAGTTACAGGCAAAAATATAACATTCCACTTCGATACCATAAATAAATAATATAATTTGTTTACTATAACTAACAGTACACAACTTGTACACAGTGAAAATATAATTTGTATAATGACTATTAGAGCTATGTGAAAAATATCAGTTTTTTCAGTCTTAAACACAAGGAAACAAAATATTAGATCATGATGATGGTAAGATCAATTATGGAAGTTTCCTGAAACTTTACTGTTCGGAATTGTGCGTTGGCTCTCATTTAGGCCATGTAAGGGACAAAGAACATATATTCAAGGATCACCTCCTATAATACTGATGAAGATAACTGAAAGGAAAGTTCCTGTGATGGAAATGTTCATCACATTCTCTCCTTGTAGTCACTGCTAAAATTTCAGTCAGTTATTTTCCTGGCAATGTGAAATGTGAAGAACTTTGTTCTTTTATTTACAGGAGTTGAAAGGAAAACTTTGTTATAATCAACAACTTGCCATGAGACAGGAATTTCCTATCTTAAAAATAAATCATTTAAACTCAGGTACATATAAATGGAGATTGGATCTACTTCAGATTGAAGCTGAGGATGTTTTTTTTTTATCTCTTGTTTGGTCATCCCTGACAACGACCATTCTGTTCCAGCTCTCCATAGAACCTTAAGGATCTTCATTTAAATGCAGGCAGATTTGGCTGTGTTTAGGACAGTGAGACAGGCAACACTGTCCTGCTATTGTGTTTACATGGTGAATGGTTGGGAGATTGTTTAACCTCTCTAAAAAACATTATCTATGTTCGACAGCCATTGACAACAGCATTGTAGACTTTCAGTTTGGTGGAGAATAACTTTGGGCTGCAATGCTTTGTTTGATGTGGAGTTTTTGAAATGCTTGGCTAACTCCTCTGTATACTCAACAAAGTTTCTATGTTAAAGTACTTCATTATTATTCAACATATCTTGCACATTATAATAGAATCCATCCTCCACATCTAAAAATAATTTCTTTCAGAAGGAAGTAAAGAGAAAATTGACTCCAGTACAGGATTAGTACAGAAGTAATCAATACCAAAATTGACCTCAGAGGGATTTATTTTTAGAGAGTTAGAAGAACCACATATCATATCTGACAGTCTAAGGATTCTATCAGTTTGTCATCATTTAATGTCCGCTTTCCTTGCTGGCATGGGTTGGATGGCTTGACAGGAGCTGGTCTGCCAGAGAGCTACCTGGGTTCCAATTTGTTTTGGCATGGTTTCTACAGCTGGCTGCTCTTCCTAATGCCATTCACTCCACAGAGTATACTGGGTGCTTTTCACATGGCACCAGATCTCTGTGCCTGCAAGATAAGGAACTCTCAGCTGAGAGACAGAGAGCATGGCAGTAAATGACATGCCTGTGGGTATCTCACTATCAAGGCATCATCCAGTCAGGCTGATTGCTCGGGCCAGCCTGACTAGCTCTCTCCATCCCTCCCGATCTTCTACTAATGTTTTAGGTCTATTCTGCACACTGATGTATATATGTCTTCCATGGTCTTCCAGCCACTGTGGTACCATGATTTGGTGTCCACAGCAACACATTACTCACAAGTTCTTTACTTCTCTAGCAAACCTCAATCTCTGCTCTTGGATGATTGATAAGAAAGTTGGAACATTCCCATATAACTGTTGTTTTGTTGGGTGCTCCCTCCAAGAGCTGTTGAGCACTGCATGTAACATTCTGGTGTAGGCACCATCTAGCATGCACCTAATTTTACGTAGCTTAACACGTCTTCTCAAACACAGCAAATCACCAGAAGTTTCAGTCCCTTGTCATTTCCTTAGTTAAGCCCAACGTTTGAAGATCCTTTCTCATCACTTTGTTCTACATCTTCCTGGGTCTACCTCTTCCACTGGTTCCCTTAGCAATTAGGTATTGGCACTTCTTCGTGCAACTGTCACCTCTTGCACACTTCCAATGTTGTCTCTTACACCCCAATTTTTCTGTTAAATCATTTATACTCTGTCATACATGTACACTGACATTACCCACCCAGTAAAAACCATGTTTCACTACCCTGTAGCATAGCTGTACATGCACAGGGATAATACAATCTGCCTTTTGCTCTGGTAACAAAGGTAATAGCTCTATGAACTTCACCCAGACTATGCTTATTCTACCAACTCTGCTTTCAGAACTTCCTCCTCCACAGGTAACTTGATTGCCTCCAGGTAACAGAAGCTGTCTGCTACTTTTAAGGATCCCTGCTGAACATTCAAGGAAGTCTATTCTCAGTACATTCTTAGTGTTTATTGTACTTGCATGTCTGCCACACACAAAATCTACTTTTTCTGTCAACTTTCCTATGGTACTGTTGCACCTCTTATGTGTCCAAAACTTGCACTGGCCTCACAATCGATATTAGAAACCTGATGCACAGAGAAATGGAAATAGTTGTTGTCACATTTTTAATATGATACTTCTTTGGATATTGAAAATGAAAGAAGAAAGAGGAAAGAAAGAAAATAAAAGAAAAAAGTGAAATGCAGATTTGGTTACCTCCGGTCAGCCATGGATTGTCCCGAAATTGGACGATGGGTTTGGGATTTTAAGACTGGAGAGAATGGGCTTCTGTTTGTATGTATAATTCTTTGTGTCTCATGCTTATGTCTGTTATGTGTACATGTGTATCTATCTGGTGTGGAAGGATGGAAGTAACATGGTATAAGGAGGTAGGGTAGAAAAAGGAGATGCCATTGGATGTGGGAAACCTGCAGTGGCTGGGGTCAACTTGGCAGTCTTGGGTGAGAGCAGTTTAGAGTAGTGAAATTATCTTTGTGGAAGGAAGAGGTTACTTATACCAGAAAGTGGCACAGACATTTCCTGAGTATAACATCACACACATACCAAGAAAATTTAAGTCAACATTAGAGAAGGCAGTGAAACTAGTTTATTTTATAAAAGTTTCATCTATTAAATTCTTGTGAGATGATGGGCAGTGTCTATGCTCTTATATTCTCAAATGCTTTGGCTGTAATGGGGAAGAGTACTTATCCACGCATCTAAGTTGTGTAGACATAATTTAACATACTTCTCATTCCAGCATGCATTGGATGATCCCAGAGGAACCAGCAAGACAATGGACTGCACCAAACTCTAATGTCTGCTTTGGTATCGGATCCACAGCTGGATGCTGTTCCTAATCCCTTTCCAGAACTTCTTATGTGGCACTGGCACTAGGGAGGTCACCAAGTAACTGGCAATGCAAGATCCTTCAACTGAGTGGGATATAATATTGAAGGATGTAAAAGAATGACAGAGGGACAAGAACAGGTGTTGTCTTGCTGACAGGTGAATACATAGCTTCCCCAGTTGGAAAGGGAGAGAGAGATGGTGAGGATATACTCTCAAGTTACAAGATGAATATAAAAGATAAGGATAGAGGAAATAAATTTATTTCTTCGTAGAAAGTGGTTCTGTGGGAGTGAGTGGTTCAACAACCTTTTTGTGGCTAGCTAGGGTGGCACATCATCGTTTAACGTCCGCTTTCCATGCTAGCATGGGTTGGACGATTTGACTGAGGACTGGTGAACTAGATGGCTACACCAGGCTCCAATCTGATTTGGCAGAGTTTCTACAGCTGGATGCCTTTCCTAACGCCAACCACTCCGAGAGTGTAGTGGGTGCTTTTACGTGCCACCGGTACGAAGGCCATTCAGGAGGTAATAGCAGCGGCCACATTCGAAATGGTGTATTTTACGTGCCACCTGCACAAGGGCCAGTCCAGCGGTACTGGCAACGAACTTGCTCGAATGTCTTTTCACGTGCCAGGAAGGCGACGGGCCTACAAATGAGATATATTTTTACAGCTGAAGATTAAACTAAAAGCTATGATTATTAAATTAGAAATTGCGAGGTCAGAATATCTGCAGAGCAATGTTTTTGAATCTTTCCTGACACTAAAGAACTGTTTTGTAACATCAGATGGTGATCCCTCTGAAGAAATATGCAACCCTTACATTCAAAACTTGGCAGGATTTTTTTTTTAAATGTGATTATTTTCCTCAACCAGATACGTAACAATTTCATGAGAAATTCGTTTCATGTAATGTAAAAACTGTAAAATATTTAATATTAAAATGAAGAACATAATCTTGTTGAACTTTGGTGCAACATATCATCACATGTCAGTACAATTTAGCTGTTTCTTGAAAAGCGAATCCTAAGAATCTGCTCCCAAAGCACAGAAATATTTAATGCCATTTCTAGCTATATATTTATGTGAACAGGCTTCCTCCCAGCTGTTTTATAGAAATCTTCTCTTAGAACTAACCACCACTTTGCTTGAAATTCAGAACACAGTATCATCATAATTTTAATATTCACTTTCCCTTGCTTGCAGGGATTGGAAAGAGTTTATTGGGGCAGATTTTCTATAACTAGATGACCTTCCTGTTGCTAACCCTTACCTGTTTCCAATCAAGGTAACATGATCTCACAGAATACTGGAAGTGAACGATACAGCTTGGATGACAATAACTCTTGTCAAAACAAAGAGACACAAACATATACATAAAACATCTCATAATACAAGTAATATTTTTTAAAAATTATCATTTATTTAATTGCATATTGAATTACATATTTCTTTTAAATGAGATGAAATTAGGAAAATAAGTTTGCTTTTAAATAAATTTTCTTAAGTAGACCTTTCAGAAGCTTGGGAGTCCACAAGTCAATTCATTTACATACAAGGAAGAAGACTGTGACAGTAAAAAGATTAGGAACCACTGCTGATAACAATTTCATAATTCTGTATTTTCCAGCATACAAATCAAATTTTTCAAACCGAAATTTACAACTGAAAATGCAGTGTGAAATGCAGCATATGTGGAAAGAGTGATATGTTTGAATGTTTATACTATATAGTTATATAGTACACTGACTTGTATGTTGGAAAATACGGTAATACTTAAACCAAAATATACATTAGATACAATAAGGTGTGTATATATAAGTGAAAATGTAAGATCTTGTTTTCTGGTTTGTGCATGTATTTCTAACATAATAGACACACATTCATGTTCTAACATGATCCATGTTATTTACTCACTTTATCAAATAAATTGGTTTCAGCTTTTCTGTTTCGGAAATATATTACAGAGAATATAAATAGATATTTTGCTTTTATTAACAATAGCACAATATAAGTTATCCCATGAATATAGATATTGAGGTTTTATATAATATAGATTTGGGTAGTACAATATCTTCTTTGCTGTGTGAATATTTGTTTTGATATATTTTCCATTGAATCGTTTTTGCTTCTGAATAAACATATACATGCATAGTTAGATTACATTTTGGAGAGAATGATTTACCAGATAATCACTCCTCTACCATATGAATACGTTTGTGTCTAACTAAATTATTTGAGTCAGAGAACAATTTACCACAGATATTGCAGTGAAATGGTTTCTCTCTTGTATGAATACGTTTGTGATTAGTTAATCCACCACGATGAGAGAATGATTTACCACAGATGTCACAATGATATGGCTTCTCTCTTGTATGAGTACGTTTATGGTCAGTTAACTGACCACTTCGAGAGAAGGATTTACCACAGATATCACAGTCATATGGCTTCTCTCCTGTATGAATGCGTTTGTGCATAGTTAAATCACCATTTCTAGAGAACAATTTACCACAGATATTGCAGTGAAATGGTTTCTCTCTTGTATGAATACGCTTGTGATTAGTTAATCCACCACACTGAGAGAATGATTTACCACAGATGTCACAATGATATGGCTTCTCTCCTGTATGAGTACGTTTATGGTCAGTTAACTGACCACTTTGAGAGAAGGATTTACCACAGATATCACAGTTATATGGCTTCTCTCCTGTATGAATGCGTTTGTGCATAGTTAAATCACCAGTTCTAGAGAACAATTTACCACAGATATTGCAGTGAAATGGTTTTTCTCTTGTATGAATACGTATGTGATTAGTTAATCCACCACACTGAGAGAATGATTTACCACAGATGTCACAATGATATGGCTTCTCTCCTGTATGAGTACGTTTATGGTCAGTTAACTGACCACTTACAGAGAATGATTTACCACAGATATCACAGTGATATGGCTTCTCCCCTGTATGAATGCGCTTGTGTCTAGTTAAGTCCTTTGTTTGAGAGAATGTTTTACCACAAATATCACAATGATATGGCTTCTCCCCTGTATGGATTCGTTTGTGTGTAGGTAAATGACTACTTCTAGAGAATGATCTACCACAGATATCACAGTGATATGGCTTCTCAGTATGGGTGAATTTGTGAGCTCTTAGGGCTACAGTTGTAATGAATGATTCACCACCAACATCACAATGATATGGTTTCTCTCCTGTATGGATTCGTTTGTGTGTAGTTAAGTAACTACCACGAGAAAAGGATTTGCCACAGATGTCACACTGATATGGCTTCTCACCTGTATGAGTTCGTCTGTGAGTACTTAAGCCACCACTCTGAGAGAATGATTTACCACAGATATCACAGTGATATGGCTTCTCTCCTGTATGAATGCGTTTGTGTATAGTTAAGACCTGTGTTTGAGAGAATGTTTTACCACAAATATCACAATGATATGGCTTCTCCCCTGTATGGATTCGTTTGTGAGTAGGTAAATGACTACTTCTAGAGAATGATTTACCACAGATATCACAGTGATATGGCTTCTCTCCTGTATGAATGCGTTTGTGCGTAGTTAAATCACCAGTTCTAGAGAATGATTTATTACAGATATCACAATGATATGGTTTTACTCCTTTATGGATACTTCTGTGAGTATCTAGGTAATGTTTTTGAGAGAATGATTTATCACAAATATTACAGTGGTATGTTTTACACATCTTTATAAGAAAAAACAATTTCGGACTCTTATTTTATTTTAATTGGTGTTTTACATAATCCATTTTCCATTCTTCTTCTTTCACTCTTTGTTCTGTAAAGGAAAGTACAAAAATCCTTTTATGCCAATGACATCAGGTATTCTGAAATAATAGAGAAACATTTAAGATATAGGGAATTCAACAGGGGAATACACATATTGATAAATTGTAAATATAAACTCAACTGATCAATCCTAGATATTTACAGACTATAGCTACATCTTGAGACTGTCACATTATATAATGACAACGACTGCCCCATCCTCCAAAATTTCGGGCCTTGTGCCTTGAGTAGAAAAGAGTAAAGGTTCATCCTATCAAGGCCCGTAACTAGCAATAACTACACAACTAAAACGATGAGAACAATAACAATGACAAGTCCACGGAAGATATAGGGCTTTCCTATAAGTAGGTTATCTCCCTTGGCTAGGCGGCGCTCCATGTAGACAAACTTCCGCAGACTATCCACGCTAGTGTTATTGTTTCGATGATTCAGCTATCGAAGTACTTACTGTGCCCAAGTTAAAGAAATATTTAAGATTATATGGACAGTATGTTACTGGAAGGAAGGCGGACTTGACTGAAAGGTATAAAAATTCTGTCAATGAAGAATGTCAACAAAGTAAATTCATCGGACGATACTTCAGACAAGAATAAGCAGAAGCTTATATCTCCTCTCGGTGAAGTATTGCCTGATATAATTTTAATCATCGGATTTTTTTAATATGCTAGACCACTGGTTCTAATTGATTAATATTAATTTCTACCCTTATTAATATATATATATATATATATATATATATATATATATATATATATATATATATATATATATATATATATATATATATATATAAAGAAACATATCATAGCTAGGCTTACTCGAAATTCCCACATTCATTCAGAACATTAACAACAATTTCAATGTATTTATTATTTGAATGCAAAATTCTTTATTAAAAATACCTGTACATCAACACAACAATTATTAGATTAAACATTCGTGTTTAGCCCAACGTACACCACTCGAATTTGTTTCCCCTTTTGAATTTTAACATGTTCTAATCTGTTAATGAGGAGATAAATCAAAGAGACATTTCACTCATCTACTAACTGCGTATATGATCATGCACTTACTGATATTTCAAATACTTTGTTTGGAAAAACGGATGGCAAGGGGTGATCTTTCGATGGCCCATTAAAATTGACGAAATGCTGGGAACACATTTGGCTATTTGCAGTGTAAACAAAGTCTTTCCTCACAAGTCTCGATCTCTGAAGCCAAATACGACGAATAGCTACGTTTGCAGGATATCTATGTAGCGAAATAACTTTGCCGAACCGGTCAGTGCAGTATGTGAGTCGTCTGCGGAAGTTAAAGCAAGTCACTGAGCGTGCGTACATGTCATATGGGAGAGTTCCAATCAGGGGTGATTAACAACCTTATAGGAACCCCCTATAACCCACAGATGCACCATCACGCTAACATTAGATACGTTAAACTACGCAGTAGAGAACGATAACATTCAGCCCTCTTTCCAAGAACGTGCTTCGTCGTTGTTTATAGCCCTAAGTTAATCCCGACTGAGCAGACCTGTGGGCAATGTCAATTTCTTACCAGGGATGTCACAAATTTTATGACTGATCAAATAAGGAACATTGTGTTAATGAAAGTAGAAACGATGTTTGAAGGGGAAAATATCAATAAAAATACCTCGTATTAATTACAACTGTTATCAGGAAGTCAGTGACGGTGGTGGCGTTGCTGAAGAGAATCATCTATAGATTATCATAGATAAATATATTATAACATTCAAACTTATTAATTATCCTTTAGAAATAAAGCGATCCACTTAAAATTCAAAGTAAGACTACAGCAACCATCAGGTTGAAAGGCCGAATTCAACTTCCGGTTGAACATGCGCATTCTAGATTGCCAGATGGGTGGGGTTAAACAGAAATAAGGACACGTTCTTTTTCAAACATATTCTGTAGCTTTTAATATAACAATTACTAAAAGTACTAAAAGAAAGCAACCATTTAAGGGTTGACCGTCCGGAAATATTTTTATAAATTCATGTTCTTAGAAATTTCCTATAATTTCGATTTCTCAAGTTTATTGAATTGTTTTAACTCCAATTTCTTGCAAATTTAAATATTCACTGCGTCCAATTCACCACATTATTAAATAGTGGTGCTGGTCGATCGTCACCGCGCCACAAAAAGCGAACTTTCGGAATGGTTTTTTTTTTTTTTTTTTCCCAGCGGATTCATAGGTTTTCGATGACGAAGATTCCGAATATGCAAAACATCACGTTTTCAACATTTTAAATGGATCTTTGGGGTTTGACGGGCAACATTTTTTTTGTGTGGTGTGTGCGTACGAGTAGATGTAATCGCCTTACCTCGGTTTTCCTTTCGTCGACTGCGAGTCTGTCTTGCGGTATCCAATCCTTGAAGCTTGCCCCGAACCAAAGAACACCAGGAATAGCAGCTGCTTCTCCCAAACCTAGACCGTCGCTTAACACATCTTGTCCTGACCACAACCCCGTTCGAAAAGGGCACGAATCCCGATCGAGGCTCCCTCTGCTCTTTTTCCTCTTCCGGTCAGCCTCCCTAGACACTGACATCATACCACATTTTGTAGTGTTTTTGGTACCGAAACACTTTCAAACTTCGTATACTTGTATATTTTGTGGTATAGAACAGATAAAAAATGTTTGTATTCGAAGTTATTTCACGTTAAAAATTGTCTTATTTCGATAATTTCAACCAATCACTGACGTCTATTCAGTTGAATACAGTAACTGCTGTAACGGTGTATATGGTATTAATCCTCGTTAGTTCTGACATTTCCGATTAACTAGACTGTTCGTAAACACGCGTGTTGCTCAGTTTATTTTTTCATTTGATTTGTTCTTGCTTAATCCTATCCCTAAATAGAGTTTGATTTGAAGAAGATTTGGCTGCTATTTCTAGGAAATGAAGCACTTGGTGGAGGTGCATTAATAACAGACACGCACAGCGTAATTTATTATATAAACAATATTTGCGTATGAATTACCATTTTTCTGCAATTTTGTCTGTTTCAAAAGAAAACAAACCAAAAAAACCGGATGAAATATGTCAGGGGAATAACATTTTTCTTACCGGTCAAAAGCTGCTGCTTAGAAAACAGTAGTAACTGTATTCAGCTGAATAGACGTCAGTGATTGGTTGAAATTACAGAAATACGACAACTTTAACATGGAATAACTTGCGATGTACAAAATTTTGTTAAGAAGGTTAAGAGAAGTTGTTTTATATGACACATTCTACCAATGTCCCAAGTTTGAAAGTGTTTCGTTAAGAAAACAAATGTTGCCCGTCAAACCCCAAAGATCCTTTTAAATTCCACCCCACACGCAATTTTTTAAAATTTTAAACTTTTTTTCGATTTTTTTTTTCAGTCTCCGTGGAAATTTCGAACCTGGGTTCTCTTTCCTAAGGTATTATTATTATTATTGTTCAGGTCACTGGAATCTTGTATAATTTTATTAGATATTCTTTATATATACATATAGTGGTTAAGAGCGCGGGCTACTAACCCCAAGATTCCGAGTTCGATTCCAATCAGTGACCTGAACAATAATAATAACAATATTGAAAAATACCTAAGGAAATTTCCCCAAGACACCTGAAGAAGGCTGGAGGGTATATCAGCCGAAACATTGTGTTAACATCAAGCAAGATAAGGACAAATATCCGTCGAATGTAAATAATGTACATAATTCCTTGTCTCTTCAATATAGAACTGTATGTAAAACATGTTTTCATTGAGCCGTAGAGATTATTGGGTGCGCACCCATTTTTTGCTGGGTGGCGAGGAGTGTGTGCATCAATTTTGGAAGTATGTTAAAGTTTTTAGTGAATGGATGACGGAGAATTATTTAAAATCTCATTTGCTTCTATGAGAATAGGTTGCTTTTAATGTGAAAAAACAAGGCCGACATATACAACAAGGGTACTACTAACGCAGTCGCGCGTCCGCGTAAGCTAGTCATGAGTGGTCGATCCTACAAAAAGTGCGCGTGCACAAATGAATACATGTGGTTGGGGTTGGGATCGACCACTCACGACTAGCTAGTGCGGCCGCGCGACTGCGCGTTTGGGACCACGCCGCTTTAGTAGTACCTACAACAAGTATGTAAGACATGTTTCACTCGTTTTCAGTCGATCATTTTCAGTGTAGAGATTGGCGCGCACGCGCATCCTTTTTTGATGGGTGTGGATCAAATTTGGACTTTTTTTTAATATAAAATTTGAAATCAATTAAATTTTTCTTTACCATATTGTTAATCTCCGTATTCGGATCTATTTTAAAACGGGGGCGCCAGTATTTTCTTAACGAAACACTTTGAAACTTGGGACACTGACAACCAATCACTGACGTCTATTCAGCTGAATAGAGTTACTGCTGGGCGGTCATAAAAATGTTATTCCCTGTGACATATTTCATCCGGTTTAATCGTAATTTATACGCATATATTGTTTATATAATAAATTACGCTGTGCGTATCTATGTGTGTAACAATTTTAGAGTTAGGGTTACGGTTAACAGTCTAGTTAGGGTTAGGGGATTAATACGATATACACCGTTACAGCGCTAACTGTTTTCAACTGAATAGACGTCAGTGATTAGTAGAAATTATCGAAATAAGACAATTTTTTACGTGAAATAAATTCGAATACAAAAATATTTTTCTGTTCTATAACACAAAATAGATAAGTATACGAAGTTTGAAAGTCTTTCCATACCAAAAACACTACATAAAACATAAATGAAAACTGGCGCCCCCGTTTTAAAATAGATCCCAAATTCTGTCAAAGTCGTCTTAACCGTTCGGGGTCGATAAATTAAGTACCAGTTCCGCACTGGAGTCGATCTAACCGACTTGCCCCCTCCCTCAAAATTTCGGGCCTTGTGCCTACAGTAGAAAAAATTTTATGTACTTACATTTCAAGTTTCGCTCCAAGTCTATTTTTTACATTTCCCCAATTATTCTCAGTCCATTGTCAGACGCACGTCCGAATTGTTCAGGGATTCCACTGACTCAGAGAGTCCAATGACTGGGTAGTAAGTGTAGTTGATTGATGCTACGTGAAATTGCTGAATAAACATTAAAACACTACGTAAATCCAATTGAAATACATTCCTTCCTTCAAAATGTTGCTTATAAAATGTATAGTGGTCAGAGTGAAAGAATGAGATGCAGAAAGAGGATGTGTGGACAAATCTACGTTTGCAAAAGTATTCAGAATAATATGGAAAAATGCAGTACGTTAGCAGGTGAAGATGGCCTTCTGTTTATGACTTCCCTACATTGGTTGACAAAGATATCTCTGGGTTGAAAGTAATTGATAGAGGAAAAGCAGACAAATTGATATTATCGCGGCCGATAGAACTAATTGTCTAGCTTGACAGCAACTGTTGGAGAAACATTATCTAGCAGTAATTCTTGATGCTAAAGGAAAGCTATAGTTGACCACTGATTTTGCGTGTGCGCAGTGACAAAGACGAGATGCGTCTTAGGGCATTTAGTCGATTCTCTGTTTGTGTGACATAGAGGCGACATGACTTCGTTCATCACGTGTCGTGCTCTGTGTGCTCAGGCTACATTGGCTTGTACATATGGCAAGACTGACCAGCTTTACTAAGAGCTATAATGTATTCTCTATGTGAGAACAATGGCAAAGTGATCTACGGTTTTGTTCTTTCAGGTGAATTTCTTCTGGTGGGGTTAGAGATCAAGTGGCGAAAACATTAATCAACTAAAGATAGCCATTGTTTTAGCTGTCAGCATGTGTGGTGTTATTGTTCTTAACTAAAAACAATAGCATTACCTAGCTAGGGGGGAAACTAATGATTTGGTTTCAAATCTAATGCTAGCTGGTCTTCAAACGAAAATGTATTCCACGCATCCGTTACAACTGTTTCGTCATCTTCATTGGATGAGTTGAGTTGTTCAGGTAAACGTTTCTATCTACAGTTTATCAATATAGAAGAAATGTAGTAAAATGTCCACTTTTGAATGTCTGTAGGAGGAATTCCAACCACGTTTCACGGTTCGCTACCTGAACAGCTCCCTTATAGGATCCAGTGGGTAAGGCCATCATCAGTACTTGCTGGTAGCCCTCAGTAACCAGCGGCAGCTGTCATGTGACATAATCTAAGCTTCACCTGATCAATGGGGGGTAAGGGCACATTGTTTTGGCCTGCGTCCTTTCTTGACCTACCTTCCAACAGAGTCGTTTTTGTTTCAGTTCCAGCTGACTAGCTGTCTGGTGGTACAAGCCTTTGAACTGTTGGGGAGGTGCAATGAATGAGATGCTTTCCTTGGCTCACCTGTTAAGCAACAGTGCTGTTTAGGTGCCAGCCAGCCAGCCTCTCTTAGTGACGCTATTTCCCAGTCGGCATGTTATGGATTTTGAGCTGTTTCGGGTCAATTAGTTTTAGCCATATATAGAAGCTGGCTTTCTCAACTGCCTCCATAAATTCATTTGATAGATAGATATATGAGAATCGGTTTCTTGTTTGTTAAACATTTACATCATTCGAAGTATTTGTTTAATTTCCTCAGAAAGACATGTTAGCAAAGAAATCATTTTTGGCATTCAAAATTTGGTTAATGTTTACAATATTACCCGGAAACAAAAAAAAAGTAGTGCAACGTACATAAAGAAAAGAACGCGTAGGAAACGAATATGAAAAAAAAAAATGCGCAGAAATGAACGGTGGGGAGGACTTCGGAAAATACACAGGATCCAAGTTTTTTCCTCATAACTTTTGGGAAACATTTTTTTTCTTTTCATGATATTTTACATACATACCTTTCAACTGGCATAGATAACGATTATAAAGAAATTTGTGGGAAAATCTTTTTGGAAGGGTGGGGAAAGGACTTCGGAAAATTCACAAGATCTGAGTTTTTTGCCCATAACTTGGTGATAGTTTATCGTGGATAGCAGGTATAAATCCAAATTTTACGAATTCCTCTGAATCTGCATAACTACAGATTTCTGCGCCACCAAATTTGGATGATAATAACTTTCAGAAAAATGAATGTTTTTAATGAAATTGTCCACGAATATGTGTGTAGCGTACGACTTAAGGGAAATTGCTCTCTCTCAGTTATATATACATGAATACGGACGTAGTGGATAACAGCTAGCCTTCGGCCACACTTTGGACCCTGTTATGTCCACTATTCTGATTGGTTGGTATTGGTGCAATTTGTCTCTTGCTCTACTGCGTGCCAATAGGCAACCCAACCAATCACAGCTTCAGATAAGGTAACATGTGACAGTCTCTTCTAAACTTCCAGTGAGCAGACTGCACGCTCTAAAACTTCAGCGACACAACGAGTTGAGGTCTTTCGGTTCGAGACATTTTGAGGTCTAGCCACTGACCACAGAGCACACGGTCAGTTCCAGCGAAGACACAACAGCAGCCACATGGAGACTCAACACTCAACCAACAGCATACGACAATCTCCATCTTCTTAATGTCGTCAACAACTTCTTGCTACTTACACAGCAACCGATGTCAGGTCAGGAGAGCTCGTACTGGTGGCACGTAAAAAACATCCACTACACTGTCGGAGTGGTTGGTGATACGAAAGACATCCACCCATAGAAACCGTCCCAAATCAGACCGGAACCTGGTGCAGCTCCCAGGCTTACTAGTTTTCTGTCAAACTGTCTGACACATGCTAGCATGGAAAACAGAAGTTAAGTGATAATGAGGACCAACAAGCAAAAGAAAAAAAAAAGTAATTGGATCAACAAACGTTCAGTTGAACCAGTTATTAGATTTTATTGGCATACAAGCTGAATTACGATACAGGATCACACGTCCTTATGAACACTGATATGTCTCTCAGCAAATGATTTACCACACACATCACATTGATGTGGTTTCTCTCCTATATGAACACGTCTGTGCTTCGTCAATTGACTACTTTCAGAGAATGACTTACGACAGATATCACAGTGATGCGGCTTCTCTCCTGTATGAAGACATCTGTGTACAGTTAACTCACTACTTATAATGAAAATGATTTACTACATATCACAGTCATGTCTTCTCTCCTGTATGAATACGTTTATGTCTAGTCAAGTGACTACTTACAGGGAATAATTTACCACAGATATCACAGTCATATGGCTTCTCTCCAGTATGAGTACGTTTATGGTAAGTTAAGTTACTACTTCCAGAGTATGATTTACCACAGATACGACAGTCATATGGCTTCTCTCCTGTATGAATATATTTATGGTAAGTTAAGTTACTACTTAGAAAGAAGGATTTACCACAGATATCACATTCATATGGCTTTTCTCCAGTATGAACACGTCTGTGTATAGTTAAGTCACTACTTCGAAAGAATGATTTATCACAGATATCACAGTCATATGGCTTCTCTCCTGTATGAATACGTTTATGGTAAGTTAAGCTACCACTTTGCGAGAATGATTTACCACAGATATCACAGTGATATGGCTTCTCTCCTGTATGAATACGTCTGTGTATAGTTAAATTACGACTTCGAAAGAACGATTTACCACAGATGCGACAGCCATATGGCTTCTCTCTTGTATGAATCTGTTTATGGTAAGTTAAGTTACTACTTACAGAGTATGATTTACCACAGATATCACAGTGATATGGCTTCTCTCCTGTATGAATACGTCTGTGTACAGTTAATTCACTACTTTGAAAGAATGATTTACCACAGATACGACAGTCATATGGCTTCTCTCCTGTATGAATACGTTTATGGCAAGTTAAGTTACCACTTTGAGAGAATGATTTACCGCAGATATCACAATGGTATGGTTTCTCTCCTGTATGAATGCGTCTGTGTTTAGTCAAAGCACTGCTTCCAGAGAATGATTTACCACAGATATCACAGTCATATGGCTTTTCTCCTGTATGAGTACGTTTATGGTCAGTTAAGTGACTACTTACAGAGAATGATTTACCACAGACATCACAGTGATATGGCTTCTCTCCTGTATGAATACGTTTATGTATAGTCAAGTGACTACTTACAGAGAATGATTTACCACAGATATCACAGTCATATGGCTTCTCTCCTGTATGAATACGTTTATGTGCAGTCAAGTGACCACTTATAGAGTATGATTTACCACAGACATCACAATCATATGGCTTCTCTCCTGTATGAATATATTTATGGTAAGTTAAGCTACTACTTTGAGAGAATGATTTACCACAGATATCACAGTGATATGGCTTCTCTCCTGTATGACTACGTCTGTGTACAGTTAATTCACTACTTTGAAAGAATGATCTACCACAGATACGACAGTCATATGGCTTCTCTCCTGTATGAATATGTTTATGGTAAGTTAAGTTACTACTTAGAAAGAAGGATTTACCACAGATATCACAGTCATATGGCTTTTCTCCTGTATGAGTACGTTTATGGTTAGTTAAGCTACTTACCCAAGAGAATGATTTACCACAGACATCACAGTGATATGGCTTCTCTCCCGTGTGAATACGTCTGTGTTTAGTTAACTCACTATTTCGAAAGAACGATTTGCCACAGAGATCACAGTGATGTGGCTTCTCTCCTGTATGAATATGTTTGTGTGCAGTTAACTCACTTCTTTGAAAGAAGGATTCCCCACACACATCACAGTCATATGGCATCTCTCCTGTATGAATACGTCTGTGAGTTGTAAAGTTACATTTATAATAGAATGACTTGTTACAAATATCACACCGATATGATATTTTCCTCTTTTCCATCTTAATATCATTGGGGAAATTCATCCTTTGCCTCTGTGTATTATATTGGGCTTTGTTTTCACACATTTCGTTTTCCATCAATCTTTATCTCTTTCCACAATATAGATGTTTTTCTTTTTGTTCTGCTATATTTCCATCAACTGTGATCTTGATTAATATTTGAAGATGCAGCGAACTCCTTTGTAATCCAATTTTAATTAGAATATAAATTCATCTTCTACACATTCCAAACAGAAAAGACAGGAAATTCAGCTATTAATCTCTATTTTTTTATGGTAATGTTTTCCATAGAGTTTTTCTGTCCTAACAAGTTAATAAATATTGATGGATCTCAGGCAAATAATTCTTTTATGGCAACATCATCTACATTCTGAAATAAAAAGAGAACAAATATAGAATATAGAGAATATTTCTATAAAAAGTAGACGTTTTACTACATTTCTTTTATGTGTTTCAAATTTTTGGCCTAATCTCTGGTAGCGCTTCATTTTAAGAACCCCAAAACAGTGAAAGACAAAGCAGACCTCAATGAGGTGTGCAAAGGGAGAGACAAAATGCTGCGAAGCATTTTATCTGATGGACTAAGGATTTTGACTACTCCCCACCTGAAGAACAATGGAAAATCCTTTCTAATATAGGCACAAGGCCTGAAAATCTGGGGATAGGGAAAGTCAATTATATTGACCAGAGTACATATTTTTATGGATCTCAAAAGCATGAAAGCCTCCCTTTTAACCTTTCATAACATTTTCTGTACTTTTGAATTTTCAGAAAACCTTTGTGAATTTGTGTTCTACACACAGGAATTCATGTAATTATGGAAAAAGGGTTTATTTTAATTCAACCTTTTTAAATATTCGAAATCCTTTGACATCCAAATTTGCAATGTTAAAAATATTCACACATTTCCATAGCCTATTATGGATTGTGGATCAATGTACACCACGTAACCAATCATAACTCGTGTTCGTATTTTCAGAATTATTTTGTGAATTTGTGTTCTACACACTGACCTTGTACAACTGCAAAAACATATTTTATTAAAATTTTCCCATTCCTCCTCCCACCCAATAATCCTTATGGATACTCAAATTAATCACACACGTATTGGGGACCATGAAGTAACTGATGAGATTTATCCACAGGGATTCAAAACAAGGCACATTCTTTTACTTATTTCAGTTGTTTGATTGCGGCCATGCTGGAGCACCGCCTTTAGCCGAATAAAGTGGTCCCAAAACTTATTCTTTTTAAGCCTCGTACTTATTCTATCAGTGTCTTTTGCTGAACCGCTAGTTGTGGTGACAGAAACATCGGTTGTGAAGTGATGGCTGGTGGGAGGTAGGGGGGGGGGACACAGACACAAATATATACACGACTCGCTTTTTCTCTCAGTTTCCGTCTACCAAATCCATCCACAAAGTCTTTGCAGGAAAACGAATACGAAAAAAAAGAAAAAAAAAAAAAAAGCGCGCTGACGACCCTGGTGGTGGGACTTTCGGAAAATTCACAAGATCCTATTTTTCCGTCATAACTTCCGGTAAAATGGATATATATGATATGATCCAAAATACGTGTGTTATGTACAAAGTTTTCATTCCTGCTTTTACACAAAGAGGAGAAGCAACATATAAATCTTGTATTAACAGTATGTAAGAGTGTGTGTGCGCGATAATAAGATATCTTCATATACAAACCCATAGATTTTATGTTGATGTAGACACATATATGTTTTTCACTAAGATGCAAGTCGCAAATATAGAAGATGATGATTCGTTGTGCAGCTGCAAAGAAGTGAAGCTTTTAACCAGCCGTGGTTTGTGTGTAGTTCAGAACGAGGCGAGACTATCAAAACGTGACTAGCGGAATCAAAACGAGGCTAGCTACATCACCGATGGATTCGTCTGCTATGTAGAATAACCGAAGTGGCTCTGGTCCGGTTATGACTATGGCTACGCCACGATCGTATGGGAATTAAGACAGCATCGTTACTTCAGGAGAATTTCTTCTTTACTTAACTTTCTTCCCTTTGTCTTTGAACACATCCAAACAAACAATAGAATAACTTAGCTAGTCTTAACAATAAACTCTCACTCTCTGCTTTCAACATAAGTCTTTAAATACATCCTGCTTTCCTCTGTCTATATTTTATCTTCTAAAAGAGGTAAATGTGAGATTTCATGGTCCCTATTTTTGTCCACGTCACTAAAAATGGTGTCGGAACATCTATGTCCCTCACAATAAGTATGTTGCGTGTTTCAGTGATCTTCCCCGTTTTTAGAATAATTTTCGAGTTTGAAAATGAAAATAAATCAACCGTTAACATCAATATTAAATTAAATGACGAAATTCCGATGTCATTTCTATATAGACACCTTTCTATGTCACGTGGCGAAGATATTTACTTTCAATTATATTTTCATGAGTTTTCATTTTTGTTTTCAATAAAACCTGTTGTTTTTTTTAGGATAACGTTGTAATATGTTCTAAACGTTATACTTCAGCGATTAAAAAAGAGTGATGTGTAATAATGGCAGAAACGTTAGCACACCGGGCGAAATTCTTAGCGGTATTTCTCGTTTGTCTTTAATGTTCTCAGTTCAAATTCCGCCGAAGTCGTCTTAACCGTTCGGGGTCGATAAATTAAGTACCAATTCCGCACTGGAGTCGATCTAACCGACTTGCCCCCTCCCTCAAAATTTCGGGCCTTGTGCCTACAGTAGAAAAAATGTTAGTGCTGAGCGAGCAAGCCCATGATCAAGACCTTTCCATCCGTAACCATTCCAAAGACCATGGGCGATCCTTCTTATTTCGATCGTATACTTTGGAGGAAATAAAAACAAAACCCAATGTAACAATACAAAAAACGAACGTCCTCAAGTATTCTTAAAAGACAATGATAGCTGCCAAGATATGTTTTACGATGTTTTTTGTTTATCAACATTTATTAACGTAATTGTATAATTTTATTAAATAATCTTTCTACTTATTTTATCGATCCCAGAAGGATGAAAGGTTAATGTTTACATCTTGACCCGCAAAATTCGGATCTTGTGAATTTCCCGAAGTCCTCTCCCCACCCCACTGGAAAAGATTTCCCCCACAAATTTCTTCCACAGAAAGAAACAAGGAGAGAAAAAAAAAAGAATGTATAGTGGTCATCAATCTATCATGGTGAATGCCAAACAGAAGGGTCACACAAGAGAGCTATGGAGGAGGGGAGATAATTAAGTAGTAGTAGTGATCCCAAAACAAAGGTGCACATGCATTTGTAATAGAGAGTTTGTATGTGCGCGTGGAATAGGGCTGGTGATCTTGACGTATGCGTATATGTGTAGGTGTGAAGATGTGGGACTGGGAATTGGTCAGTGCTGGTGTGTGTGTGGTATGGTGTGGTGTGATGGTGTTTGGAGGTGGGGGAGGCGAGATGAAAAAGCCTAACCAGCAAACAGGCTGATCCAATTTTCCAGTGGGTCGTGCTTGAAGTGGACACATTTAGAAAAAACTTCTTTACAACTATTTAATGTGCCAGGTTTAGTATAGTCCATCAGAATTTTGGCTCTCTTCGCAATGCAGATTTTGCAACAGCCACTTCCATTAATATATGGGCCTGGATGATCTATTATTTTCAACCTGATATCACATGGGATCCCTTCATCTTTGAGATGCCACACATGGCTGGCCAAGGATGTGACAAACTATCTTTCTGGGACCCTGAAGGATAACTGGTGGTTGTAGAAACGATGTTTGAAAGATGTACTGGCAAATCCAATATATTTACAAACTTGGAATGTGGCCATATTCGCACTCCTGGTACACCTCTGATAGGCTTCAGGCCTAAGGATACTGTTGGCAACACTGTTGGTGACGCAGTTCATATAGCGCAAGGATCCCGCGGTGTTGTGGTTATCACTACTGTTCACATGGTTATTGGCAATACTGTTGCTGACGCATATATGTTAAGACTTAAGTCTCGATTTGCAAGCATTTCCTCACATCCGCGACGTAGAAAATTTAAGATGTTTTGTCTTTGTATAGAGTCTGACCAGCTGTCGACAATTCTTTGGCTTTGTGGACACAAAAACTTAGGTAACCCTATGTACAAAATTCAAAGTTTTTGTTATATATATATATATGGTTGTATATAAGTGTTTATATTAATTGAAAACAAAAACAAGGTTAAAATTTCCTATGTACTGAGATTTTATTTTTTCAAAACACAAAATCTATTTAAATATTTTATACCCTTTTGAGAGATTGATTTACTTCAGAGTTCATAGCGCTATGATCTCTCTTCTGTATGAATACATTTGAGTCTAGTTAAGTAACTTGTATCAGAGAAAGATTTACCATAGATGTCATAGAATTATGGTTTCTCTCCTGTATGAATATTTCTGTGAGTGCTTAGGTTACATTTTTGAGAGAAGGATTTACCACAAATTTCGCACTGGTGTGGTTTCTCTCCTGTATGGATATTTTTGTGAGTATTTAAGGTAGCACTTCGAGAGAATGACTTACCACAGATATCACAATGATGTGGTTTCTCTCCTGTATGAATACGGATATGATTAGTTAAATTACCACTTAAAGAGAAAGATTTACCACAAACATCACAGTGATACGATTTCTCTCCAGTGTGAACAATTTTGTGATTAGTTAATGTGCAACTTGCAGAAAATGATTTACCACAAATATCACATTGATATGGTTTCTCACCTGTATGAATACGTTTGTGTTTAGTTAAGTCACCACTTTCAGAGAATGATTTACCACAGATATCACAGCGATGTGGTTTCTCACCTGTGTGAACACGTTTGTGATTGGTTAATTCACTACTTCCAAAGAAGGATCTACTACAGATATCACATTGATATCGTTTCTCTCCTGTATGAATTCGTTTGTGTATGGTTAAATAACTACCATCAGAAAAAGATTTACCACAGATATTGCACTGATATGGCCTCTCACCTGTATGAGTTCGTTTGTGACTAGTTAAGTGACCACTATGAGAGAATGATTTACCACAGATATCACAGGGAAATGGTTTCTCTCCTGTATGAATACGTTTGTGAGTAGTAAGCTGACCTTTGTTAAGGAATGATTTACCACAGATATCACAATGATATGATTTAACTCCTGTATGAATACGTTTATGAGTATTTAAGCTACATTTGTGAGTGAATGACTTGTTACAGATATCACAGTAATATAATGTTTTTTCTTTCTTTTTATCATTAGGAAAATCAATACTTTCAGACCACGTTTCACATTTAACTTCATTTTTACACAATTGACTTTCCATAATTTTTTTTGCCTCACCACAAAACTGTTATTTTTCTCCTACTTTTCGTTTTCTTCTTTCATTTCTCCTATTTTTCATTCCCAACAAATATTTATTCCGCTATATTTCCTTCAAACAATATTTGTTTGATAATCGAAGACGCCGCAAAATTCTTTCTAATCCAAGTTCAATTAGAATATGAAATCAGCTTGTGTATACTGCAATTAATTTCCGTTCGGAGCATAATAATTTTTCCATGGATATATTTATGTAACCAAGGTTGACGTCTGTTCTGAATGACATTCACTTTTAGTCGTTAAAACATAATAAATACTGATAGATCTGAAGTTAATAAATTCTCGCATACCATTGTCATTTGATATTCTGAAATAAAAAGAAACGATATAAAATATAGAGGATACTTAATATGAAGACATTCAACTACATCTCTTCTATATTGATAAACAGTAGATAGAAACGTTTACCTGAACATCCGAACTCATCCAATGAAGATGACGAGACATTCATTGGACTCTCTGAGTCAGTGGAATGCATCAACAATTCGGACGTGGGACCGACAATGCACTGAGCATGGGGAAATTACAAAAATAGACTTGGTTGAAATAACTGAAGCGAAACATAAAATAGAAGGGCATAAAAATGGCTCAACGAATACCATTATTGCACATTACACATTCTTAATTGCTGAAGTATAATGTTTTGAATATATTAGAATGTTACCCCCCCCCCCAAAAAAAAAGAACAATTTCCTTTTATTTAAAAAAAAAATGAAAATTCATAAAAATATAATGGAAAGTAATTACATTTACCACGTTACATAGAAATGTTTCCACACAAAATTGACATTAGAATTTCGTCATTAATCTAATATTAATGTTAAGGTTGATATATTGGTGATCTCATATATTAACGATAATTGAAATGGAATGCAGAAAGGAAAACACTAAAAGTATTAAGACAACAAAAGCAATGTTAGCTAAAGCAAGTTTTTCAACTCACTATATTACATATGATAGACTACCATATAGGAATTAAGACAACACAGTTACTTTACGAAGATTTCTTCTTTACTTCACTTTCTTTCCTTTATCTGTCAACACAAGCAAAACACAAATTCTTTTCACTTAAATGTTTTTGTCTATATTTAATTTCGATTTGCATATGGTAATCAATTCGCTAGTCTCTTCAAAGTAAACAAAATGAAAATTTTAAATTCGATGGTAGGAGTTGGATAAATCTAAATTTTTATATATTGTTTTTTGTTTGTTTTTTTTTGCATATTCCTTACCTCCGACATACAAAACGTAGGAATCCGAAAAAATATCAAAAAAATGCATTTTGCCATGAGCGATGCAAAACTGCATTAGCCCCCTGATTTCTTTTATTTTAAAACATGAACTCGTAAAAATATGATTGAAAGTAATTATCTTCACCTCTTAACATAGAAATATTTTTACACAAAAATGACATCGGAATTTCATCATTAATCTAATATTGATGTTAAGGGTTGATTTATTTTCATTTTCAAACTGTAACATTATCCCAAAACGAGGGAAATAATTGAAACAAAGGGAACATAGCATTGTGAGGGATGTACACGTTTTGACACCGTTTTTCGTGATGTGGAAATAATACGGACCAGGGATTCTCACGTTTACATCTTTTAGAAGATAAAAGATTCATAAAAGAAACCAGAATATATTTCAAGACTCATGTTGTAAGCAAAGAGAGAATTAATTGTTCTGAGAGTTTATTATTACGACTGCCTAAATTATTCCATTTTTTGATAAACGTCTTTAATTTCTAGGAAGATCTAATTTAGGCGATCCCTAGTTTATAACTGGCATTTAGGTGATCCAGTTAATTACAGATGATTGCTATTTAAATATAAAAAGATAATACTACAGCGTTCTTTATTATGTCGATGTGAAAAATCTAAATATTTCTTTGTGAAATATAGAAGTTGTGTCCAAGCAGCCATTGTCCAGTCTGAGTTGTGACTACTTGAATCTATCGTGACATCTTCGTCATTGGCTCTATCTATATTAACATGTAAGTATTCTTGAGAGAAACAACATCTTCTGTTGTATAGGTCATGTCCTCTTTCTACTCCATCTGTTTGTTTGGATGTGTTCAAAGATAATAGAAAGAAAGTGAAGTAAAGAAGAAATCTTCTTAAAGTAACGATGTTGTCTTAATTCCTATACGATAGTCTCACGTGGCATAACTACAGAGTTGTACTCCCCCAGACTTTGGAAGGTCATAACTTTCAGAAAAATGAATATTTTTTAATGAAATTTTCTATGCATATATTATTTATTATGTAGATTCCGAATATACAAAAAATTTCGGTGAAAGTGTTTTGGAATGGGGGAGGGGGACAATTTTCGGAAATTCCAACAGAGTCTGAGTTAAAAAAAACTTGCTTTAGCTAACGTTGCCTTTTGTTGACTTAATACTTTCAGTGTTTTCCTTTCTACACTCCATTTCAAATATCGTTATTCCTCCATATCTTCAGATGAACGCAAAGCGAAAGTTTGTATTTCTTAAGGTCATTTCTGAACATTGTTTAGTCACCATTTTACCTTTATTTAATACTTGACAACTGGTGAACTTTTGCTTTAAGCATTCCGTGTAACTTCTCATAACTTACATATTTTTTGGAATTTTCAGAAAATTTTTGTTCTACAGAGGGGAATTCGTACAATTCGGCAAAAGAAAATTTTAAAACATTTTTTCATCTCCAACCCCATAAATCCTAAAATTTTCACTGTTTCTCGAATTCTTTTAGAAATCATATTTTCAAAATACAATTTGATTCCAGCATTTGTTTCTGTTTATAATTTCAAAATAATTTTCACACGAAAAGGTGTGTGATATAAAACAGATTTAGCATATCGCTCTGACATGTATTGATGTTTTTCAATACTTTTTCCCCATAAGAACGTACAGTGGAATGATGATGTGCCCAAGGAATGTGCAAAGAAAAGAAAAAAAGCGTTTCGTAATTTAAATCCTTACAACCCCACCCCACTACACCAAGCGAGTGTGTCTGTATAGTGTAAGAAAAGAAAATTACTAACAGAAAAGTATGCTGTTATTATAAATTCTCTTTTATTTATAGGTGCAGGCATGGCTGTGTGATAAGAAGCTTGTTTCCCAACCACATAGTTCCAGGTTCAGTCCCACTGCATGACACCTTCAGCTTGTGTCTCATTATATTATGGCCTCGGGCTGGACTAAACGTTGTTAGTGGATTTGGAAGACAGAAACTGAAAGAAGCCTATTATGTATGTATATATATATATATATATATATATATACATTGATAGAAATGACAACAAAAGAAAGAGACCTCGATATTATGTAAATAGAGGAATTTATCTGTAAAAATGTGTGACACATATTTGGTAGCCATGATAAAAGTCCGAGCTATATATATATATATATATATATATATATATATATATATATATATATATATATATGTTTGTGTGTCTAGGTTATTTCCCTCCTCCTTTGCTTGCCAACCAACGTTGCTCTATTCACGTCTCTGTAACTTAACGGTTCAGCAAAAGAAAAAGATAGAATAAGTACTAGGCTTACATAGAATAAGTCCTGGGATTACTTTGTTTGACTAAAGGTGGTGCTCCAGCATGGCCGCAATCAAATGACTGAAATAAGTAAAAGAATGTACCGTTTTTTAATCCCTACGGATAAATCCCTGCAATTAACTCACACTCCACAATACCTGTGTGTTTGATATGGGTGAAGTCGAATTTGAGGATTATTGGGTGGGAGGAGGAATGGGAAAATTTTAATAAAATATGTTTTTGCAGTTGTACAAGGTCCAGTGTGTAGAACACAAATTCACAAAATAATTCTGAAAATACGAACAAGAGTTATGATTGGTTACGTGGTGTACATTGATCCACAATCCATAATAGGCTATGGAAATGTGTGAATATTTTTAACATTGCAAATTTGGATGTCAAAGGATTTCGAATATTTAAAAAAAGGTTCAATTAAAATGAACCTTTTTTCCATAATCACATGAATTCCTGTGTGTAGAACACAAATTTACAAAGATTTCTGAAATTCCAAAAAATCCTTAGTCCATCACATAAAATGCTTAGCAGCATTTTTTATCTCCCTTTGTACACCTCATTGAAGTTGGGCTTGTCTTTAACCCTTTTTAGATAAAATGAAGTGCTACTTGAGGTTATGCCAAAAATCTGAAGCAAAAGACGACATAAGAAATGTAGTAAAACGTCTACTTTTTACAGAAATATTCTCTATATTCTATATTTGTTCTCTTTTTATTTCAGAATATAGATGATGTTGCCATAAAAGAATTATTTGCCTGAGATCCATCAATATTTATCAACTTGTGAAGACAGAAAGACTCTATGGAAAACATTAGCATCAATAAATAGAGATTAATAACTGAATTTTCTGTTTGGAATGTATAGAAGATGAATTTATATTCTAATTAAAATTGGATTACAAAGGAGTTCGCTGCATCTTCAAATATTAATCAAGATCACAGTTGATGGAAATATAGCAGAACAAAAAAAAAAAAAACATCTATATTGTGGAAAGAGATAAAGATTGATGGAAAACGAAATGTGTGAAAACAAAGCCCAATATAATACACAGAGGCAAAGAATGAATTTATCCAATGATATTAAGAAAGAGAATGGGAATATATTATATCAGTGTGATATATGTAAGAAATCATTCTCTTATAAATGTAACTTTACAACTCACAAACTTATTCATGCAGGAGAGAAGCCACATCACTGTGATATCTGTGGTAAATCCTTCTGTCGAAATGATGAGTTAACTGTACACAGACGTATTCATTCAGAAGAGAAACGCTACGTCTGTGATATCTGTGGTAAATCATTCTCTAAATGCAGTACCTTAGTAGGTCACAGACGTATTCATACAGGGGAGCAGCCACATCACTGTGATATCTGTGGTAAATCGTTCTCTATAAGTGGTAACTTAGCTACTCACAGACGTATTCATTCAGGAGAGAAGCCATATCACTGCGATATCTGTAAAAAGTCATTCTCTCGAAACGGTTACTTAGCAATTCACAAACGTATTCATGCAGGAGATAAGCCACATCAATGTGATATCTGTGGTAAATCATTCTCTACGAATGCTGATTTAACTGTACACAAACGTATTCATACAGGAGAGAAGCCACATCATTGTGATAGCTGTGGTAAATCATTCTCTGTAAGTAGTCAATTAACTGTTCACAGACGTATTCATACAGGAGATACACCATATCACTGTGATATCTGTGGTAAATCATTCTCTCAAAAGAGTCACTTAACTACTCACAGATATATTCATACAGGAGAGAAGCCATATCACTGTGATATCTGTGGTAAATCATTCTCTCCAAGTTTTAACTTAGCTACTCACAGACGTGTTCATACAGGAGAGAAGCCATTTCACTGTGATATCTGTGGTAAATCATTCTCTACGAATTCTCATTTGACTATACACAGACGTATTCATACTGGAGATACGCCGTATCACTGTGATATCTGTGGTAGATCATTCTCTCAAAAAAGTGACTTAACTACTCACAAACATATTCATACTGGAGAGAAACCATATGACTGTGATATCTGTAGTAGATCATTCTCTCTAAAAAGTCTCCTAACTAGACATAAACGTATTCATACAGGAGAGAAGCCATTTCAGTGTAATATTTGTGGTACATCATTCTCTCAGAATGCAACTTTAACTGTACACAGACGTATTCATACAGGAGAGAAACCATATGACTGTGATATCTGTGGTAAATCATTTTCTGATAGTAGCCACTTAATGAAGCATAAACGTATTCACACAGGAGAGAAACCATATCATGTGTGATATGTGGTAAATCCTTCTCAGGAAGTAGTAACTTGACTACTCACAAACTCACACAGGAGAGAAACCCTATCACCGTGACATCTGTGGTAAATCATTCTGTCAAGCTGGTCAGGTCACGTCTCATAAACGTATCCATACAGGAGAGAAACCATTTCACTGTGGTGTGTGTGGTAATTCATTTGCCGAAAAAAGTCATCTGAAAAGACATCAGTGTTCATCATGATGTGTGATTCTGTATCAAAATTCAGCTTGTAGGGAAATAAAATCTAAAACTGGTTCAACTGAATGTTTGTTGATCAAATTACTTTTTTTCTTTCTTTTGTTTGTTGGTCATCATCATCATCGTCATTTAACATCTGTTTTTCATGCTGGCATGGGTGGACGGTTAGATTGCAGTTTGAGTAACTTTCGATGCCAAAGTTCGGCACTAGGCCTTCCAGGATTTTCCAGATGTATATCGCTGCATAGTTTTCCTGCTTTCATTCTAGTGGGAAGCGTTTTAATTCTTTCATCTCTCCCAGTAGCTGATTCATTGCATCGAGACGATTTTCTTCGTGTAGCTTCGTTGGATTGCTTTGAGTTCCACCATGAGTTTTATATCGTGTGGTGACCATAGTTGGGAGCAGCAGTCTAAGTGGCTGAGGACACATGTCCTTCAAAGGACCGTCTCTTTTTCTCTTGTTTTGTAAGTTCAGAGAATCCATTCAGCTAGCCGTCTACATTTTATTACCAAATTAGTAATATGCGCTTGAAAAGATGCATCATTGCTCATGTCAATGCCCAGGTTACGCACTGATTTTGATTCAGGGATTGCAATTCCTCCTGGACCAGTGTATCCTGTCTCCATGTCATTTAGCTTTGTGTGCTGGTAGCATAGGGCCTGGAATTTTCCTACAAGAAACTGTGTTGTTGTCCTCAGCTTACCTGTATATTGCGTCCAACTCCCATTGCAGATGTGCAATATTTTCAGGATTTTGTATTGTCTGAGAGACTTTTATGCCATCTGCACAGCTAGCATGGGTGGCTATTTGAGAAGCCCAGGGCATGTCTGAGAGGGCCACTATGAATAGTAGTGGCCCTAAGAAGTGCCCTGTGGAACACCACTTGCTATTTGTGTTTCCGTGGGGTGGCTCCATTGGCCACCACTGCCTGACATCTATCTTTTAGAAAGTTATGCTGTCAGTCTCCAAGTTTTCCGCCTATGCCAACATCACACAGCCTGTGACATATCACACCAGTCAACTTTGTCAAAGGCTTTTGCAAAGTTGAGACACACCACATCCACACATGAATTATGTAGCAGCTGTTTCAACACCCAGTTGCAAGAGCTGTGTTAGTCTCCAACTGGTCAAATTCCATGCTGGGTGTCAGCCAGCAAGCTACCCGTCTCAAGGAGTAGGATCAGTTTCCAGCGGACTATTTGTTTGATGACCCTGTTGATGCGAGAAGTCAGAGAGAGAGGCCTATAATCTTTAGCATCTGCTCTGTTTCCTCCCTAATGGATAGGCCATATTATCCCTTCCTTCAGTTTGTCTGGGAGCTTACCACTCGCAGTGAAGCTCCAAAAAAGAAGCTGCAGTGGTTTTGCAACAGCTCATTTGCATGATTTGAAAAGGACTGCTGGAAATCCATCAGGGCCAGCAGTTGAGTTTGTGTTAACTTCATCTATGGCCAGTGTTACACACACACACACATATATATATATACACATGCATTTATATGTATGTAACATATGGTATAATTATAAACAGAGCAAATTTTAGCCATTTCTCCGCAGAGCTATGAGGCCACATCCTCACACACTGTCGCAGTGACAAAGAGGAAGGACTAAGTGCCGGAACCTCAGAGTTACATGCTTTACCACTTAGTGGTGAACTATTTAGATAGCTACTGCCAGGGGAGGTAACTGCGCCTACACGGGTGACTAGACTATAGCCTACACTGCCAAATATTTTAAGCATCTCTGCAGTGATTCCTGATGGATGAGGGGCTTTTCCTGTCTTCATACCCTTAATTATTTTATCTACGAAGGTACAGTCAATTTGAATAGCCGGTCCTTCTGTTGGGTCAACATTTGGCAGACTCTCTTTCTCCTATTCATTCTCTTCATTTAGCAACCTTTCATAGTGGCATCTCCAAATTTCTCTCTTTGCAGCATCATTAAATGCAAATGAGCCATCATCCATGCGGACACATTTCTCTTCTATGACATCACAATTCTCTCTCACATACTGTCTTGCAATATGAAACTCTTCAAGTCTCTAGGCCTCACAACGTAGAACATTGGGAAATTTTTCATCTGCTTCCCCTCTGGTTAAGTAAACCTGTCTCCTAGCTTCCCTTCTGGCAATCTGATACAGTTCCCTGCTACCACCACTCTTCCAGTCCTTCCATGCCTGTTTTTTTTCCCTAATGGCCCTGTCAACTACATTGTTCCACCACCATGTTACCTTAGGTCAAGGAGGGGACTTTAAGCCATCCACAATCTGGTCAGTAGCCCTCAACAGGATGTTCCATAGGGACCTCAAGTTGTCTTCCATATTATGTTATATCCTCCTCTTTTTCGTCAAAAGCTTCAAGTAACACATCCCTAAATCTCTGTTTTGTAGGCTTTTCCAAGTTACTTTAACAACTCTGTTATTAGTTTTAAAACAAGAGTGTTTTTATTAAAAAGGTTGAATTTTCATTAAATAAAAACGAAATACCAACCGGTTATTAAACAGATTATTTAATAAATTACTTATTTACATATTTGTTACACTTACTTGGGATATCCCCAGTCAATTTTCATATTTTTTATGGATTGCTTTTGTTTCATTTTCAGTCCAGTAGACATACATACCATGAAATGAAAGCTCAGCAAATCTAATCTAAACAATAGAAACCAAAACCCAAACTATGACATTCATATATTTACTGTTGTGTATGTATACCTACATGTTTAATGAAAATAACTGTATGAGACTTATTTCTCACAGAAGTTACAGAATTATGATTTCTGTCCTGTATGAATGCGTTTGTGACTAGTTAAGCCTCCATTCTGAGAGAATGATTTACCACATATATCGCACTGGTATGGTTTCTCTTTAGTATGAATACGTTTATGAATATTTAAGGTACCACTCTCAGAAAATGATTTACCACAGATATCACAGTGATGTGGCTTTTCTCCTGTATGAATTCGTTTGTGTGTAGTTAAGTTACTATTTACAGAGAATGATTTACCACAAATATCACAGTGATATGGCTTCTCTCCTGTGTGAACAAGTTTGTGATTAGTTAATGTACAACTTGCAGAAAATGATTTACCACAAATATCACATTGATATGGTTTCTCTCCTGTATGAATACGTTTGTGCTTAGTTAAGTCACCACTTTCAGAGAATGATTTACCACAAATATTGCATTCATATGGTTTCTCTCCAGTATGAATACGTTTGTGTAGAGTTAAACCTCCAGTTTGAGAGAATGACTTACCACAGATATCACAAGAATATGGTTTCTCTCCTGTATGAATTCGTTTGTGTATAGTTAAGTAACTACCATCAGAAAAGGATTTACCACAGATGTCACATTGATATGGCTTCTCACCTGTATGAGTGCGTTTGTGACTAGTTAAGTAACTACTAATAGAGAATGATTTTCCACAGATATTACAATGATATGGTTTCTCTCCTGTATGAATACGTTTGTGAGTAGTAAGCTGACCTTTGTTAAGGAATGATTTACCACAGATATCACACCAATATGGTTTAACTCCTGTATGAATGCGCTTGTGAGTATTTAAGTTACATTTGTGAGTGAATGGTTTGTTACAGATATCACAGTGATATAATGTTCTTTCTTTCTTTTTATCATCAGGAAAATCAATACTTTTAGACTGCGTTTCACGTTTAACTTTGTTTTTACACAATTCATCTTCCATAATTTTTTGTCTCGCCACAAGACACAGATGTTTTTCTGCTATTTTATTCCTAACAAATAATTCTTTTGCCGTATTTTCTTCAACTCTAATTTTCGTTTATATTTGAAGATGCCAGTCCTTTGAATATAAGATCAACTTGTATATATTGCAGTTAATTTTCGTTTGGCGTAAATATTTCACAGTAATTCTTCCATAGATTTATATAAACACGGTTGATATTTGCTCTGCACATCTTTTAATCTTTAGAAGATCATAAATAATGATGGATCTCAAGTTAATGAAATTCTTTTACACCAATGTCATCCGATATTCTGAAATAAAGAAACAATATAAAATAAAGGGGATATTTAAAATGAAGACATTCAACAGTGGTCATTTTCTTACATTTCTTCTATATTGATAAACTGCAGATAGAAACGTTTACCTGAATAACTGAACTCATCCAATGAAGATGACGAAACATTAATTGGACTCTCTGAGTCAATGGAATACCTGAACTATTCGTACGTGGGGACCGACAATGGACTGAGAATGATTGGGGAAATTACAAAAATAGACTTGGTTAAAACAACTGAAGCGAAACGGAAGATTTAAGTGCATGAAAATGACTTAAATGCCATTATTACACGTTACTCTTTTGTAATTGCTGAAGTCTAACCTTGTGAATAAATTACAATGTTATCCTGAAGAAAGAATAGTTTTTTTTTTCTCTTTGTTATTGAGTAAACTCACAAAATAACTTAATTGAAAGTAATTGCAAATTATATGTACATGATATGTAATTATATGTACATGGATCATATGGTAATAAATCAAAATCATTAGACTTCGACAATGAAAAAATGAGATCTAAAACACTTTTAGGACTTTTCGTATTCGTTCCATTTCAGTTGCGTTAGCTATGTCTAAATTTTGCACTTTGCCCTTTTACTGTCAGTCCGACAGATACGTTAGACAAAGCCAACCAAGTGCGAAGGAGAGAGACAAATACACGTGTGGAATGAATGGGAAAACAAATAAAGTCATCTATCTCATGTAATGGAAATAATAAAGGTCCAGAAATGTGAGAGAGGCGTCTGTTATTTTTTATTTATATATTTATATTGCCATCCAGTCCAGGCGACTTGACCAGACCAAATGTTACCCTTTGCGCGTAAGGCGTCTAGATCGAGAAATGAAGCACGAATGTCCGGTCCGGCTTTCAGCCACATCGGTTTTTCGCAAGCTGAAATATTTCATTACGCACACCTCATCAACAGATGATAGCAGTAGTTCACTAACTGAACTGATTGCTCTTGGCCGTTGACAGTTCGTTGTCTGTCCTCCCTCTCAATGTTCATCTGCCGAAATTTTTTACATCCACCTTGCTGCATCCCATGATTTCAATGTACCCTGGGTATTTAAGCCATAACTGATACCCTGACAGGTGCTAATACTCCAGGTCAGAGGAGACCTGGGAACATTAGTGGTTCTACCCTCCTCAATACTCTGGAATTCCGGAATTAGGGTCCCTACAGGACAAATCTGTAGTTGAAAAAGAAATTTTAAAAAAACCTTTACCTTTACCACAAATGACATTAGAATCTAGATATTAATTTAATATTGATGTTAATGAGTGATTTATTTACATCATGAAAAAAAAATTTTTTTCTGAAAACGAGGAAAATAATTGAAATACATGGAACCTACCAATGTGAGGAACGTAAATGTTTTGACACCGTGTTTGGTGATGGAGGACGATAATAAATAGAACGAAGAATTAGCAAATCTACATCTTTTTAGAGAATAAAACATATGAAGTAGACCAGGATATATTTAGAGACTGGCCTAGTAACGAAAGTATGCCTAAAGACTTATGCTAATACTAGAGAGGGAGTTAGTTGCTCTGACAATTTATTCTTAAAACTTGCTAAATAATTGTGAATCCCCTGCTATATTGTTTGATAAACATCTTTATTACTGGGTCAGATCTAGTTTACAACTGACATTTAGGGACTGATTGTTAGTAATTAACATGTGGAAAGAAATAGCTACAACATTCTTTATCATGTTAATGTGAAAATCTAAATGAAGGTTTGTTGTAAAATAGAAGTTGTGTTGAAGCTGTCCTTGTCCAGTCTGAGTTGTGACTACTTGAATCGATCTTCGTCATTGGCTCTGTATTAATATGTAAGTATTATTAACAGAAACATCATCTACATTGTATAGGTCGTGTCCTCTTTCTACTACATCTGTTTGTTTGGATGTGTTCAAAGATAAAGGAAACAAAGTGAAGAAAAATTTCACTAAAGTAGCGACATTGGCTTAATCCCCATACGGTGGTAGGCTGCCCACATGTGATTTAGTGAGCTGAAAAAACTTTCTTTAACTTACATTGTCTTAATAATTTCAGTTTTCCTTTCCAGACTTCATTTCAATTATCGTTATCCCACCATATCTTAATATCAACACAAAGTAAATTGTATGTGACAAGAAATTGCTATTAAAATCTCACTTGGGATCTATTGGGGCTGTTTCACTCTTGTGTTGGCTTACAGAAGTTTCTCGAGGTGTCATAACTGGTTAAAAAAGAAAAAAAAAAGTTGGCATTGTTCAGAGATCTCAATGATTGTTTTGTCATCTTAAAAAGGGTGGATTCACTGAGTGAGTTCAGCTCGTCAGGTAAAGGTTGTTAACAATATAGAAGAAATGTAGTATAATGTCTATTTTCTAAGTATCCTCTATATTTTATATTTTTTCTTTATTATTACAGCATATCAGATGATATTGGCACAAAAAAATTATTTACCTGAGATCCAGCAATATTCATAATCTTTTAAACACTCAAAGGAAATGTCATACAGAACAAATATAAACCTGTTTATACAAATATCTGGTTGAATTATTGTTGAAATATTTGCTCTGAACTGAGATTCAAAGCAAAATAGCTTTACCTCACTGGCTAGAATGTGTAGCAGAGGATTTTGCATTTTAATTAAACTTTGGATTACAAAGGAAATTCCAGCTTCATCAAATAGTGACAAAAACCACAGTTGATAGAAATATTTGTTAAGAATAAAATATAAAAGCAATACTAAGAGAAACATCTGTCTCTTGTGGTGAGAGAAGAAAAGTTATGGAAAATGAATTATATCAGAGCAAAGTTATGTGTAAAACACTTTCTGATGTTGCTGTTGATATAAAGAAAGAGAATGAAAAAGCCTATTGCTGTGATGTCTGTAAAAAGTTATTCTCTCAAAAAGGCAACTTAACTATACATAAACGTATTCACACAGGAGAGAAACCATACTATTGTGATATCTGTGGCATATCATACTCTCGTAACCAACACTTAACTAATCACAAACGTATTCACACAGGAGAGAAACCATATCAGTGTGATATTTGTGGGAAATCATTTTCGCAAATAAGCCACTTAACTACACACAAATACATTCATACAGGAGAGAAACCATATCACTGTGATATCTGTGGTAAATCATTCTCTGGAAGTACTTATTATTCTGCTCATAAACGTATCCATGCAGGAGAGAGACCATATCACTGTGATATATGTTGCAAATCATTCTCTGCAAATAGTTACTTAACTACTCACAAACGTATTCATACAGGAGAGAAGCCATTCCACTGTGATATTTGTGGTAAATCATTCTCTGGAAGTGGTGACTTAACTAAACACAAACGTGTTCATACAGGAGAAAAGCCATATCACTGTGATATCTGTGGGAAATCATTCTGTCAAAAAAGTAACTTAACTCTACACAAACATATTCATACTGGAGAGGAGTCATATAATTGTAATGTCTGTGGCAAATCATTCTTTGCACCAAGCCATTTAACTACTCACACAGGAGAGAAGCCATATCATTGTGATCATCATCATCATCGTTTAACGTCCGCTTTCCATGCTAGCATGTGATGTGTGTGGTAAATCATTCTCTCAAAAAATAGTAATCATTAATCATAAACGTATTCATACAGGAGAAAAACCATATCACTGTGATATCTGTGGTAAGTCATTCTCCAGAAATCATCATTTAACTAGTCACAAACACATTCACACAGGAGATAAACCACATCACTGTGACATCTGTGGTAAATCATTCTCTCAAAATAGTCACTTAACTATCCACAAACGAATTCACACAGGAGAGAGGCCTTGTCTCTGTGATATCTGTGGCAAATCATTCTCCCAAAGAAGCCACTTAACTAATCATGCATGTTATCACATAGAACAGTAACTTATCTATGTCAAAATTCAGTTCATTGTAACTACTATATAGTTTGTGCAATAAATTTTTGTTGATCAAATTAATTATCTCCTTTCTCTCATTGATGTAACTATTAATGTTACTTTCCCATGGGGTTACTTCAGTGATTATAACAATACACAGCACATGTACTCCTGAACATCACTATTCATAAATTTTGATATTCACCTGTATGGTGCTAAAGTGTGCAACTTCAGATTTTCATTCCTAAATTTTGATGATGATCAAATTCACTTTTTCCATTTTCTCAGTTGTAAATCTATTAATCTTATGAATATTGATACTTTCCAAATTCATAAAATCACTAGATTAACCAAGAAAAATGAAATGGTAAATGGTAAACCAAAATTTTAAGTACGAAAATATTGCAAAACAATTCTTAGTTACTTTTAATAAAAGCATTCTTTCATGATACTCATATTCCTTGTAACAACATTTCCAGAAGGGAGAAAAGATACAATTGATGTATTTGACATTGTAGGTAAATAACTGAGAAATATTCTCATCAATCATGTTATAACATCACTGCACAATTATTACGTTAGAAATATATACACCCGGGCACAGGGGTGATTGTGAGTGCTTCGTAACCACATGGTTCCAGGTTTCAGTCCCCTGGCATGGTACTTATGTTGCTTTATTTATGTCAGCTTAATTTTGCTGTTCGGCAAAAAAAGACCGATGGAATAAGTACTAGGCATTTAAAAAATAATCATTGGGGTCGATTCGTTCGATTAAAAATTCTTCGAGGCGGTGCCCCAGCATGGTCGCAGTCTAATGACCAAACTAAATAAAAGATATAAGTTTTAGATATACAATAATAATCCAGCTTTACATCTGTACACATCTCCGCATCCTTGCTGTACGTCTTTCCACATGACCTAAACTGACCAATGAAAACCGAATAATTCTGTTTCCGTCGTGTCTTTATTCCGGAAATATCTGTTAACCGTTTTCCCCGATAATTCACCGTGGGTCCAGATGATTGTTATTAATTCCATACGGTTCCAGTGTTGGTATTCTTCTCGAAGAAGAATAACAACACTGTGAGTCCAATTCCATTGGCAAAGCATATTTTACCATTTATTTTGACGTCCACCTACACTATTTGCACACACACAAAACAATCCAACATTTCTTAACCAACAACTGGAAGCTAATAATGGACAGAGACCAAGCTACTTCTCCACCAATTCAAACATCGGCGTTACTCTCTTAGAATTATACGAGGTATCTTTTTAGTTTCATGTTATTTCCATTTCTTCGTACGTCAATAAATTATGTTTGTTCTTATTCGATCAAACAATCTACATTTCGTAGATCTGAGCCGGGACTAAACGGCAACAACATTAACAACCACACATTGAGAGGGGGCTATACGTGCTAGAAACAGCAGTCAGATCTTCCCTCGAATTACATTTTACTGTCTAAGGACGGATGTTGCTTATAGTTAACAGGATAAGAAAACTGAAAAATTAGAATGGAAAAACGAAACGTTTTAGTTTCTGTTTATACATAGTTACTCGTGTATGTTTGTATATATATATATATATATATTAGTAGTATGTACATTCATTAAAAGTTTTATCCTAATAACCTGCTTTAATATGAAATATAACACTGACGTTCCAGCCATGATTATCCAACCAACAATGGCATGTTTTCGGAATCTTTCCAATTTGATCTCTCTCTCTCATTCACACACACACAATCGTATTCAGAATTTCTAAATAGTTGGATCTTTACCTACAAAGGTTAAAAACATTTTCCTGAAATACATCTCTGAAGGTGCAGATTACGATTATCTCCGTAAAATTTGAAAGGAAAAAAATCTTTTCTTGTAATTTCTACTTATATAGAAATGTAAATTTTCCACTGTTGACCTCTACTTTTAAGTATCCCCTATATCTTAATACTGTTTCTCTATTATTTCAGAAATAACAGGCAACGTTGACATAACAGAATGTTTACCTGAGGTGTATCCCAAAACCTTTATCATTTAAAGACATTATGCACAACACATAACTCTGTTTATAGAAATCTGTGGTGGAATTATCATGAAGAATTTCCTCTTGAACTGAGATTATTGGCAAAGTTGTTTGACTTTGCTGTCTGGAACAACTACAAGACTTCTTGTTTTACATTTTAATCCAAGTTGAAGTTTACAATAGAAATGGTAGGAATCGTTTGTAGGAATGAAATATAAAAGTGAAGATAAATGTCAGTATTTTGTAGTGAGGGAAGAACTATTATGGTTGATATATTGTACGAGAAGAAAATTAATTGTAAAACAGTCTAAAAAGATTGATTTTCCTGATGGCATAAAGAAAGAGAAAACTGCAGTGAAATATCTGTAAAATGTCATCGTCTCACGGTGATACAAGAAATACTGACAAATATATTCATAAAGAAATGAATGCGTATCACTGTGATATCTGTGGTCAATCATTCTCTGTAAGTAGTCGTTTAACCACTCACAAACGTATTCACACAGGAGAGAAGCCATACCACTGTGATATCTGTGGTAAATCATTCTCTCAAAGTAGTGCTTTAAGTACGCACAAACGCATTCATACTGGAGAAAAGCCACACCACTGTAGTGTCTGTGGTAAATCATTCAGACTTAGACATTCCCTAACTATTCACGAACGTATTCATTCAGGAGAGAAACCATATCACTGTGATATTTGTGGCCAGTCATTTGCTGTAAGTGATCACTTAACTAAACACAGACGTATTCATACTGGAGAGAAACCATACGACTGTGATATCTGTGGAAAATTGTTCTCTGGAAGTAGTGATTTAACTACTCACAAACGTACTCATACAGGAGAGAGTCCATTTCATTGTGATTTCTGTAGTAAATCTTTTTCTAGAAATCCTGACTTGACTATTCACAAACGTATTCATACAGGAGAGAAGCCATATCACTGTGATACCTGTGGTAAAATGTTCTCTAGTGGTAGTAGCTTCACTAGGCACAAACGTATTCACACAGGAGAGAAGCCATATCTCTGTAATATCTGTGGTAAATCATTTGCTGTAGGTAGTGACTTAATTACTCACAAACGTACTCATACAGGAGAGACACCTTATCACTGTGATATCTGTGGCAAATCATTCTCTAGGAGTAATATGCTAACAACTCACAAACATATTCATACAGGTGAGAAACCCATTCCACTTTGATATTTATAGCAAACTAGTTTTCTGACTGACATAACTTCAGATGATAAATATAATCATAGAAAGGAAAAAAGACAACAGATATCTGTGGTAAAATCTCTGAGAAAGTAACAGTTCATGTATTTATTGATACAAAACTATAGCTGTAGCACTGTCAAAAGTCATTCATCATCTTGTAAGGATATTCGCACATGAAAGAAGATATAACAGTGTGATAACAACACTTTATTTTTTTTGTAACCATAACTACATCTATATTGGTGAGGTAACTTACCATTGTCATAATGTTAATAAAACATTGTTTCTGGATAATGATTTGCATTCCATGTAATAATATATTTTGTCACCATGTATCGTGTACTAATGGTATATTGTGTTCATCATCCTCTCTTCTATATACATACATACATGCATATATGTAATGTACATTCAAAAAGCACCTAGTACACTCTGTGGAGTGGTTGACATCAAGAAGAGCTTGGTGCACCCTTCTGGCTTGTCAGTTCCTATCAAAGCATCTGACCCCTGCCAGCATGGAAAATAGATATTAAATGATGATGGTATATATATGTATGAATGAACACACATACATGCATGTATCTATATATTGTACATGCATATACACACACACTCACACATATATATATACTGCTTGACCAACAATCTTCTGTGTGAATCTAATTGATGCTGGGTGGTTGGTGTTACAAAGGGTATCCATCCATAAATCTCTGAAACCTGGTGCAGGCTCTGCCTGGCCACCTCCTGTCAAACCGTCCAGCCTATACCAGCATGGAAGGCCTCCACTCTTCTATATAGTTTAATAGTGTTAGCCGTCATATAATACAATTTGGAACACACAAGAAGAATAATTTTAAATGTCTTCGTGCTTATAGAAAACATTGAAATGAATACTAATTTTCAACAGAAAACTACTTATTACCTTACAATAAAATTGAATAATATAAGCTTCTCATTTGCATAACTCTTCTCACAAGTAGACAAGTAGAGGGGGTGAAAGATTTCTTCCCCCAGTACCAAACAAAAGGCAAAATTGAATTTGTGCTTCGTATTTATACTTTTTTCATAATTAAATTAACTCAGGCTAAACAAAGGATTTTTCATCTGTTATCTGCCTAAGTTTGGCTCGAAAGGTTATAGGTTAACAGTTCATTCTCATAAATTTGTGAGTGCTAATGCCGAGAACAATAGAAAGGAACTCCTAGAAAAATCTAGGTTAGGCTTCAAGTCTTGGCTAAGAACCTATTCAGTACAAAGGAAAGTAAATAAAAAGGGGGAAAAGCAATAGTTTGCACACCTCAGTATGAACGGTGTGTTCAGCTGTGCCTCGCAGACATAATTGTGAAGGCATTGCCTTGGAGAGTGGCCAGTGATACTCACTGCAACAGTGACCCCATCTCACAAATGTCATTTCTCAGACAGGCCACTGTTATCCCGAGTTTGCAGACAAAATTAGCAGTGCAACCTCCAAGAACACCCGAGAGCTCATTAGCAGCCGGTCAGGCTCTGGAATTTAATTATCTTTCTCCCCTTTGTATTATGGGTGGTGATACCTGAATTTGCAGCAAGGTTGTAGTGTGTCACGTCTCAGATTAGGGATTTTTCCATTCCTTGTATGGGAAGAGGGTTATTCTGTCAGGGGACTTACTATCCTTGCAGTCAAGACCTGCTGATTCCAGTTGTGTCAAGGCCCCTTTTTGGTCTTGATCAGAGTAGTGTGTCAGGAGAATTAGCCTGCGCTATGGATACAAGCCAAATTTGTCAACTACAACCCCAGAATGGCATTTGTGTGGCTCACTTATGCAGAGGCAGAGGCGATGGGCCACTTCGATATCAAGAAAGGTACCATTTGATTAGGAGGGCACCAAATTGAACCATGCACTGCTGTTTGACCTTGAAGCAGAATAGAGGCAGGCAAAGCAAAAGTCTGTCTGCCTGAAGGTAAAGTTGTTCTTGGTAATGCCCCAGTTGCAATGGACATCTGAATTCTGGGGGACAGTGAGGCCTTCAACGGTTCACTAGGCCAGAGATGACTTAAAGTTTCTGGGCCATATCAGGTTTAGCCAACCCACAGAGTACCTCACCAATAAGGGGGCAGCTGGAGGAGATTGAGAAAAGATAGGCTGGCAGCACCAGGTCCAAAGCCAGGATGGTCGAACATAGAATCTCTGGCTACAAGCATTACTGAATTTATGAAGCCATAGCTCATATATTTCTTAAATACCAGGCATATGGCGTAGTGGTTAAGAGCGCGGGCTACTAACCCCAAGATTCCAAGCAGTGACCTGAATAAACATCGAAAAATACCTTAGGAATGAGAACCCAGGTTCGAAATTTCCCAAGACACCCGATGAAGGCTGGAGGGTATATCAACCGAAACGTTGTGTTAATAACAAACAAGATGAGGACAAATATCCATCAAATATAAATAGTGTTTGATATTTATTCTTACTTTAGCGTTTCATGGACTCCAACAATAAATGTGAAACATTCTTCCACAATTACAAGGGAATACCTCGATTATCTCCCTTCACACACGTACACCTTCAAGATAACAGTCCTGCTTCAAGCTAATCATAGTCCCATATCACATTCTGCTTCGACTTCTTGGAGGAATGTCTATCTCTGCTATTGAATTCCAGTTGAATAAGAATTCAGCAAAAATTCGTAGGTATCAGAATAGTAACGAAAATTCTGTTAAAATAGTTTATTCATAGGCGCAGGAGTGGCTGGGTGATAAGTAGTTTGCTTACCAACCACATGGTTCTGGGTTCAGTCCCACTGCGTGGCACCTTGGGCAAGTGTCTTCTACTATAGCCTTGGGCCAACCAAAGCCTTGTGAGTGGATTTGGTAGACGGAAACTGAAAGAACCCTATCGTATATATATATATATATGTATGTGTTTGTTCCCCTCCCCCCCTCTACATCACTTGACAACCAATGCTGGTGTGTTTATGCCCTCGTAACTTAGCAGTTCGGCAACACAGACTGATAGAATAAGTACTAGGCTTAAAGAGAATAAGTCCTGGAGTTAATCTGCTTGACTAAAGGTGGTGCTCCAGCATGGCTATAGACAAATGGGAGGCCTGGATCATATCGGGTTTAGCCGTCCCACAGTACCTCACCAATGTTCAGTTCCACTACACAGCACCTTGGACATGTGTCTGTTATAACCTCCGACTGACTAAAGGATTGTTGGTGGATTTAGTAAGGAAAAACCAAAAGAATATTTTCATAGGTACAATGTGACAGTCAGTTCACAACCCTCATCATGTAGTAAAAATACGTGAAGAAGATCGTGAAACAGCTGTAATCCTATAGAAGTCACATGGTTAAATAAATATATATTCACTTGTCATACATCATCATCATCATCATCATCGTTTAACGTCCGCTTTCCATGCTAGCATGGGTTGGACGATTTGACTGAGGACTGGTGAAACCGGATGGCAACACCAGGCTCCAGTCTGATTTGGCAGAGTTTCTACAGCTGGATGCCCTTCCTAACGCCAACCACTCAGAGAGTGTAGTGGGTGCTTTTACGTGTCACCCGCACGAAAACGGCCACGCTCGAAATGGTGTCTTTTATGTGCCACCCGCACAAGCCAGTCCAGGGGCACTGGCAACGATCTCGCTCGAAAATCCTACAGGAGCCAGTCAGGCGGTACTGGCAACGGCCACGCTCAAAATGGTGCATCTCATGTGCCACCCGCACAAGAACCAGTCCAGGGGCACTGGCAACGATCTTACTTGGCTTGCCGGGTCTTCTCACGCACAGCCCATTTCCAAAGGTCTCGGTCCGTAGTCATCGCCTCGGTGAGGCCCAATGTACGAAGGTCTTGCCTCACCACCTCAGCCCAGGTCTTCCTGGGCCTAACTTTATGGTTTTACATATATTTATAAATACACACACACACACGTGTTTACATTAGCCATACATACACACAGAAACACACATTGAAAGTGTGTGAGCATCTGTTTATTTCGTTGCTCCCTGTAAACTGCTCAGCTGCCAGAAGTGATGACACTTTCACTGTCAGCACAGCATCTGCTGTCTTTATATCTTCGAAGAAATGCAGAACAGGAGATTCATTCGATGCAAAACAAGGAGGAGGCCAGCTATCTGTAAAACAATATCTCAATGATATATTTGTCAGACTTAAGTTAGCATGGAAAAATAGACATGAAAATGAACAAACATATTAGTTGAATAATTTATATAAGAGATCATAGGAATATCGCATTATGATAAACTATTTTATTTCATATTTTGTATAGTATGAGTAGCATTAACAATTCTCTTTTCTCTCTCCTACTCAATTCAGTCATTGGACTGCAGCCATGCTGCAACACTGCCTTCAGAAATGTAGTTAAAATAAACCAGCCCCAGTACTTGTATGTGTTGAGGGCTAAAGCATGATAGAGAGACAAGCATGAATTTAAGTAGCTTTTTTGAAAGAATGAATTATCATATATAAAGCTTTTTCCATGTATGAATATAACTGTGTCTAGTTGAGTGACTAGAATAAAAAAAAATATGTTGCAAATATAACAACTGTGGTAGGTCAGTGAATATGTTTGTGCTTCTTTAAGATACCACTTCCAGAAAACGATTTACCACAGATATCACAGTGATATGGTTTCTCTCCTGTATGAGTATGTTTGTGATAAGATAAGCCATGTTTTTGAGAAAATGATTTACCACAAATATCACAGTGATACGGCTTCTCACCAGTGTGAATACGTTTGTGAGCAATTAAGGCACCACTTTGAGAAAATGATTTATCACAGACATCACAGTGATACGGTTTCTCTCCTGTATGAATGTTTATGTGCCTCGTTAAATAATTATTTCTTGGGAATGATTCACCACAGATTCCACACTGATAGGGTTTCTCTCCTGTATGAATACGTTTGTGAATAGTTAAATCACTGCTTTGAGAGAATGATTTATCACAGACGTCACAATGATATGGCTTCTCCCCTGTATGAATACGTTTGTGGCTTCTTAAGTGACTTTTTTGAGAGAAAGATTTCCCACAGATATCACAGTGATATGGTTTCTCTCCTGTATGAATACGTTTGTGATCAGTCAAGGAAGTATTTCTAGAGAATGATTTACCACAGATATCACAGTGATATGGCTTCTCTCCTGCATGAGTGCGTTTGTGCTTAGTTAAGTCACAATTTTGAAAGTATGATTTACCACAAATATCACAGGGATAAGGTTTCTTTCCTGGATGGATGCTTTTGTGAGAAGTTAAGTCACCACTCTGAGAGAAGGATTTGCCACAGATATCACAGCAATATGGCTTCTCCCCGGTATGGATTCGTATGTGTATAGTCAATTTACCATTGGAAGAGAATGATTTACCACAGATATGACAGTGAAATAGTTTCTCTCCTGTATGAATTAATTTGTGTGTAGTTAATTTAGCATTCGAAGAGAATGATTTACCACAGACATCACATGAATATGGCTTCTCACCTGTATGAATACTTTTATGTAAAGTTAAGTGGATTCTTTGAGAGAATGATTTACCACAAATATCACAGTGATATGGCCTCTCACCTGTATGAACGCATTTGTGTTTTGTTAAGATACTACCATTAGAGAATGATTTGCCACAGATATCACAGCAATATGGCTTCTCCCCAGTATGCGTACGGTTGTGAATAGCCAAGTAACTGTTTGCAGAAAATGATTTACCACAAATATCACAGTGATATGGTTTCTCCACAATGTGAATGCGTTTGTGTCTAGACAACTCACTACTTTGGGAGAATGGTTTACCACAGGTATCATGAAGATATGATTTTTGACTTGTGTGAACAAGTTTGTGTTTAGTCAAGTGACATGTTTGAGAGAATGAATCCCCACAGATATCACAGAGATACGGCCTCTCACCAGTATGAACACGCTTATGTTTAGATAAGTTACCAGTTATCGAGAAAGATTTTCCACATATATCACACCGATATGGTTTCTCTCCTGTATGAATACGTTTGTGTTTTGTTAACACACTATTTTCAGAGAATGATTTACCACAGATGTCACAGTGATAAGGTTTCTCTCCTGTATGAATGCGTTTGTGTCTGGACAAATGACATTTTTGAGAGAATGCGTCACCACAGATATTACAGTGATATGGTTTCTCTCCTGTATGAATACGTTTGTGAGTAGTTAAATTACCAATCTGGGAGAATGATTTGCTACAAATATCACAATGGTATGGTTTCTCTCCTGTATGTATACATTTATGCTGACTTAAGGGAGTACATTCAGAAAATGATTTCCCACAGATATCACAATGATACGGTTTCTCTTCAGTATGAATGCATTTGTGAGTGATTAGACTATCTTTTTGATTAAAAGATATTTGACAGATATTACATCGATACAATGTTTTATCTGTCTCTTTCAACATCTCATCAGAAAAATCAATATATTTCAGATCTTTTGCAACTGTCACCTCACAACTCATTCTTCATAATATTGCTTCTCTTTCACTACAATACAGATATTTTTTTTCTAGTTTTAGCTTTTTAAATTTCTCTTGACAAAATATTTCTACTGTTATATTTCCATCACCGGTTACTTTTGTCAATATCTGGAATCGTTGTCAACTCTTTTGTAAATTTGTCTTAATTTATTCCAATCAATGAAGCAGAAAAGTTTTGCCATTTTTCCCAGTTCACAGGAAATATTTCATTTTCCAATAAATTCCATCATGGATTTGCATAAGCAGGGTTATATCTGTTCTCTGGAACATTATCCTTTAGTCTTGAAAAGATAAATATTGTTGATGGAGCTGAAGTAAAATATTTTTGTGGGCCAATGTCATCTGATATTTCTGAAATAAAAAAGAAACAGTATAAGATACTTGTCTGTGTATATAGTACATTCTACATATTTTGTGCATAGATTGGCCTAAGTATATGTGTATATAGCCTACATATTTAGTGTGTGTATATAGTTATCTACATACTTTCTCTGCATAACAGTCCAAGTATTTAGTTTATGAATAGTTATCAACATACTTTGTGTATATAGTGGTCCATGTACGAGTTTTATATTATCTACATGTTTAGTTTATGGATATAAACTGTTACACACATGGAGAACTTAGCAGATACAAAATAAATAAAAAGGTCCAGCTATAGATATTACAATAATCAGGTTAGCTATCAGGTATATTCAAGGTTAGAGACATTGTTTCTAAAGGTGATCAACAAAGAGAGCATCTCCTCAGAAAACCAATTTTATTAAAGAAGGATGTGATGACACTGATATTTTTGGGGGGAGTTCAACTTTCAACATTTGAAAATTCTAAGAGAAAGATTCCTGTTCATAGTTTTATTGATATCGTAAGCTATTTGAAGAGAAAACAAAAAGGGAAGCCCGCTGATGGGCAGTTACCAAATATTAGAGATTTGTAAAAAAAATTGGTAATTGTTACTAATAATTCCTGCAAAATCTGTTCTAGCTAAAGTAACAAAAACAAAGATCTATCCTTCATCAAGAATAACATAATTAAATAATAGACTATATACACGTATAAAGATTATTAGGATACTTCAAATAAGCATGTAATTGTTTATATTTGTTAAATCGCTGAATTCAGACCAGTGAGAATAAAATTAATATAGACGCGAGACTAGCAACATTAAAAGGATTTCAATTACCAAACACTGTAATTTACTTTCGATTTGTAACAGTTAATCCTGGATTTTCAAAAATAAAACGTAAAAATTTCGGTTTGGAAGTATGATCTTGTAGAGAGAAATCAGAAATACGAGAAATATCTCCTTCCCCGCCCCCTGATGTAATGATTTTTAACTTTGTAACCTTTCCAGCCTTTAATCAACAATTCATAATCTCAGAATAAAGCGACGAAGCTGATGTCATATCTTAAGCCGCACTTTCGATACAACACGTTTGTGCAAATTGGAATCTCGCACATTACTCCTTGTTTGTTTATATGTGTGTATATTTTGTATATATGATAGATAGATACATAGATTTAATATACATTTGCTATAGTCAAGGAGAACGACTCCAATAACAAAATGCTTCATTAACACTAAAATAAATATTACGTATTATTGTTTTCACAAAGAACAAGTTCAACGGAGATGGAAAACAAAAGATAACTGCATTTGTAGAGAACGTTGAAAACAGTGGGCAGGTAGAAAGAACGAAAGAACCATGAAACTTTGTTAGTATTTATAGCAACACGATGAAAGGCAAACATTTCTGAAAGTTTACATTATGTTGTGTGCACGTGTGTGTGTATGTGTGTAACTTTTTTAGGCCAGGTTCAAAGAACCCTATTTCTTATCCTGAAAAAAAAAAAAAAAAAAATCTGAAGTCTTCAATTGACTCTGTTTCTGAATGGGATCTACCTCTTATAAAATGTTCTAATAATCGGAACGATGGAAATTTGTAGGTGCTGAGACGAGTGAGTACGGAGGATGTAGAAGAACTTACCATCCTAACTGTCTTTCCCTTCCTTGGGTTTGCTGCAGACGATGAAACATTGTGTTCGGTTCTCAAGCATGAGATCATGTGGAACCCAAATTCCTTCTTTGCATGTTTTGCCAATTTGCTTGAGATGTTCGTGGACAGTTGAACGTGACACATTAAATTTTTGCGCCAAATTTCTGGTGCTTTGACGCGGATCCGATTCGATAGTCTCATTCAAAAATTCGTCATTCAGAGCGGATGGTCTTCCAGAGCGAGGCTTGTCGGATATGTCATAATCACCATCTTTAAACCTTTTAAACCACAGTCGACATGTACGAGCTTTCACTGCATCCGGATACACTTCACAAATGTTTTTCATTGCTTCTATAGTGGTACTGTTCTTTCGAAACTCATACAGTAAGCAATGACGAATATGTTGTTTGAGAAATTTCTTATCATCCATGGGATTAATTACTGAAATAGCTATGATAGAAGAGACGATATACCATTTCTAGGCATTTCCCTCCCATTCGACCTTAACTGTGTCGTGATTGGTTGATACATACTTCATAGTGGTCAAAAAAACAAAAACAATTACTTTCTGAACACCCTCGTGTATGTGTATACGCACAGGCGTGACTGTGTAGTAGAAAGCTTGCTTCCTAACCACGTGTTTTAAGGTTCATCCCCACTGCATGGCATCTTGGGCCTACCAAAGCCCTGTGAGTGTACTTAGTAGATGGAAACTGAAAGCAGCCTGTCGTATATGCATGTAGCTGTGTCTTTGCATTTGGGTATGTCCCCACCACCACTTGACAATGGGTGTTGGTGTCTTTACGTCCCTGTAACTTAGTGGTTCACCAAAAGAGACAGATAGAATAAAGTACCAGGCTTTAAAAACATAAGCACTGCAATTGAATCAAATGACTGAAACAAATAAAGGTAAAAGATATATATATATATACAATATATATATATATCATCCTTTAACGTTTCCATGCTGGCATAGGTTGGATGGTTTGACTGGAGCTGGTAAGCTAGAGAGCTGCACCAGTTTCCAGTCTGACCTGGCTTGGTTTACAGTCTGTGCTGGGTGCTTTTAACATGATACCGCATGAGTGCCATTACGTGGCACTGGTACAGGACCCTTGTAGGCCAATCCTCCTCACCTTAACACTTCTGCTGTATAGGACAAGTCTTCTTGAGTACAGGAAGGTGCCAGGTATCTCAGTATATATACAAGATAGCAGCATACGGTTGCGTGCACAGTGAGAGCTACAATGACCTTCATGAGGCAATGTGCCAAATGACACAATTGGGTTTACTTTGCATGTTGTGAACTTTGTGTTTTTGTGATCACATGTATGCTGTAGACTGTGATTTTTGTCATGGACATGGTCAGTGCATAGATATACAGTAAGATTTAAATATAAATATGTATATAAAAAGTGAAAATATACATATACATATAAAAAGGTACAACGTGTGAATAAGAAATATATATAAATATAAAAAAGTAAAAAAATATGCAATTGAAAAATATAAAGATTTAAATATAAATTATATATAAATGGAAAGATATACATATATATATATATATATATATATATACATATAAGAAAAAAAGATACATGCATATTTTCAGATATTTTGTTGGATGGCCGTTGACTGTTGAGGAGTTCTTAATTTGACAAGTTTTTATGTCTTCCCTTTTTCAACAACAGCCTGACATATTGGTGAACAGTCAACAGTGTTGGAGAGCATAAGGATAAGGAGTTGTAGCTGAGATGTAGGACTAGAAACCATCTGAATATTGGAAAAGAGTTACCTATATCATGATTTGCACTGGATATCAAAATGCCAACACCACGACTGTTGCTCAATGTCCTGTGAATGCTGTAAGACAGGACAGAGACAGCTACAATCATCATCATCATCATCGTTTAACGTCCGCTTTCCATGCTAGCATGGGTTGGATGATTTGACTGAAGACTGGTGAACCGGATGGCTGCACCAGGCTCCAATCTGATTTGGCAGAGTTTCTACAGCTGGATGCCCTTCCTAACACCAGCCACTCTGAGAGTGTAGTGGGTGCTTTTACGTGCCACCGGCACGAGGGCCAGTCACACGGTACTGGCAATGGCCACGCTCAAAATGGTGTTTTTTACGTGCCACCTGCACAGGAGCCAGTCCAGCGGTACAAATTGCAAAAGAAATTTTTTTATTAAATTCCAATTTCTCTTAAAAAACACTCAATTTCCCTCCCCGCTCCACTTCCCTGCTTCCAAAAAGCTAACAATTTCATGTTTTACACATGCGTAGATTTCTACTACAACAATGGACGAAAAAATATCAAATCATTACCAGAAAAACCCGACATTCAAGAAATAACAGCTAAATGACATAATTTCTGAAAAAAGTTCATTCTGAGTTCACATTGAAGATCAGATTTTTAAATACGTAAATCAAAAAAAAGTTTATTTTAATTGGAGTTGAGCTGTAATTTTGTGCATGTAAATAGCAAGAAGTAACATAATCCGTGTTTTACCCAGTGTGTATGTGTGATCTCTGTATTTTTCTACACTGATTAAAAAAAATTTTTAATTGGGGTAGGGAAGGGGAAAATAGATTTTGAAAATGTGTTTTTTTTTTGGCAAAATCATAATCTCCTACATCAAAAACATAGGAATCCAAAAATATTTTTGGAAATAATAAAAAAAAAAGCGAAAGAGTGCAAAGGCTTTACATCTGCCAAGTTCTTTTGTGAAAAATTAAATTAAAAAACAAAAAGAAAAGCAATACATTTTACTCGAGAAAATTCAAAAACAAAAGCTTGAAATACACTCGAGGAGTTTCTCAAACAAATTACAATTCTCATATCTCTTGCGCCACATAAACTCGCAGAGATACAAGTCAATGGTAGAACTTTTGGTTCCACAGCGTTGTTTTCTCCCTCGTTTTAAAGGGATTCTTGTGTTTTCCACTAGTTTCATATGGGTACTACCTTCTGAGTTAACAAACTCCACACTGTGGTTCACTGTTCTATAACGCAACGCATAATCATCAATTTTAAGAATGGGAGAATAGGATTCCCAAATGTCACTGAAAATTGTGGTTCCTGGAAGAATTGACTGACGTATGCATTCCTCTAGTGTGTCGCGATTCAGACATGATGCCGCATAAAGGAAAACATCCTTGGTCTCGCGACACACTCCTCCGAATACCCACTGCTCAGGTAGCAAACTTCTTCGGTTACATTTACCTCTTGAGAAGACTATTTTGTCTAAGTCAACAGTCTTCCCAGGACCACCTATCTGAACTGGGTGGCGAAGCAAGTCCTCTGCACATATTTCACGAACATAGCTGTTGTAATCAACAATTGTGCTGTGCTTCATCCCCAGTTCTTCAACACAAAAACGGACTGAAGTCAATTCCTTGGACCATGAGTAAAGGAAAAGCACTACAGTCCTAAGAGGAAGAGTGCTTCCTTCCAACCATGTACCTCTTCTGACAGAAATACACACACAGCATCCTTTTTGGGAGCATCGCCAATAAACCTTCCCATGAACCATCTTTTTCCTCATATAGTGTTTGTTTGCACATAATTTCCTTTTAGGGATAATACCCTTTTCTTGTAAATAAGAAACCACATCCTCCTCAGTTTTCAATTTCTCCATCAGACTTGAAAGGTTAGAGTTGGCTGTGGCCATACTTCTATTTAGTTTGAAAAGATCCAGGAAAACACACAGTTCAAAATTATGAAAATGAGGTAGTGACAGGACAGCAACCAATAATGAGTTTCACAAAAAAAAAACGCAGAGGTGAAAATAATGGTCAGAAAATAGGAACTCGTCAAAGAAAACAGACAAGTGTGGTAGTAGTTTTAAGCAGAATACAGCTCGAAACAATAGAAAACTGTGACAGCAACAGAAAAGATTCTATATTCTTTTACTATGTGTCTTTTATCCTCTGAAAACGATGTTTATGCCAACATAATCTGATTTTCTGAAAGAGAGAAAAAATGGAAGATATAAAGAGTAGGCAAGAGAAATTGAACAGCAGAAATTTCATAGCAATAAATAACAATGAATACACACCAGGCCCAGGCCATCAGTAATTACTCAGGGTAGGCAGTTGGCTCCCTTTATATAGTAAAACACGAAAAAATAAGTGAAACACAGGCGCATGATTTACTTCTGCTTTTATAGCACGTATAGAAAATGGTGTTGTAGGAATGCACACAGCACATGTATTACATCAGTACTATGTCTAGCTTAAATACTGAGATTGAAAAGCTGGGGTGAATTATGCCTACCTAATCTACAAAAAAAATTAAACACTTTGCATTTTGTGCATAGTAATCAGAGTAACCTTCATAATTTTATGGAATTAGATGCATATTTTGCCATAAAAGGAAAATGTTGCTATCAATTTATTTTATTCAGGTGGCACATCCCTGCCACATACTAAGCCAACTGAATGACATTAGAAATAAGTTCACAGAAGCTATATCACTGACACTTTCACATGGAGATCTTTTGGGAAAAGTCTGTCTTAAATTTTTTCCCCAGCTGAATTACTTATGTTTATGTGTGTATGTATGCATACTTGCGTATGTATGTGTTTATGCACATGGGCATAGAACACATACAAAAAAAACAACAAAAAAAATCAGAGGGGTCGCTTTCGTCAGACTCGCCTTTTTTTAAGGTTATGATTTTAAAATAAAGACATTTCAAATTGTTCGGGATGTTAAAAAAGTAAATAAAAATCAAGAGGAAGATAGTGAAGAGACAAAAGTCAACATGAATACTGGACCGTCTTTCATTCTGTTGCTTCAGCCATTTGACCGCAGTCGAGCAAATGGACCCCAGGACTTATTCTTTGTAAGCCTAGTACTTATTCTATCGTTTACTTTCGCAGAACCGCTAAGTTAAGGGCATGTAAACACACCAGCATCGGTTGTCAAGCGATGTGCGGGGGGGGGGGGAACAAACACAGTTGACAAGACAAAACGTGTTCACGAAAATTACCGAGTTCTTTTGTTGACAAAATTCGAGTCATATCGAAATTATGCCAAATTACCAAAGAAACTGGTGCCGCTGCAGAATTTTATTAAAAAATATGCAATATAAAGAAACAGCTGGGTATCTATAACTTGGCTACTATCTTTAGCAGATCAAACATCCACATAGAGCAGCCAAAGCCCAAATCATGCCACTCAAAAGCAGCGTTGAATTATTTCGAAATATTAACCGCAACATCACCAAGGAAGTAAATTGTAATTCAAAGGGAAAATTAGGGTACTACTTAAATGCAGAGGTCCCGACGTATCGACATAAAGGGTAGGTGATCTAGTTTGGTAGATTTTTGTACGCTGTGTGGACGTTTAATGACACCCTAACCCTAACGAGAGTGTACTGTAAAAACATCGTTACGAAGATGCACCCATACCTCTGTATTTGGTAGTGCCAAAATTAGTTACTATTTGATGCAGGGACTCGTTATTTAGACCCAGATTAGCCGTGATTCAACAGATCTATAACAAGTAGGTTGTTCTATCTATTGATTTTCGAGGAAAAGACGGATGAATTAAAATAAAATAACATTCTTTAAAAAATACCTCATATAATAATAACTATAGTAGCTTGGTCTTCGTCGGTTGTTGGTTTCCGATTATTAGTTAAGGAATGTTGTAGATTGTCGTGTGTAACTGTTGCTAGTGTACGTCAAGACAAAGGGATTAATGTATCTTGTCTATGGAATTGGGTTCACAAAACACTGAAACTAATAGTTTCTTGAAAAACGTATTAGATAAATACTTTCCTTCGTGGTTCACTGAGGTATAACTGGTACGGGGGGGGGGGGGGCGGGGGCGATGTTGGATGTTCATTGGTTAGTTTTGGTCATGTGGCAAGATGTCTAGCAACGTTCAAGAAACACGACGTATTTTCAAAATGGGAAATATATAAAAATAAATGAGAGTTCAGTGAAGTACCGAATAGAAAAGCAATGGTCGTTTATTTTATAAAGAAATAACGAAAACATTTAGGTAACTTAAAATTTTTGCTCATTCGAATGAATGAACAGAAATTTAGAAAATGTGCGATTTATTTGCTGTCGCTTCGTTTCACATTGTCACAAATACTTCCCTGCCTAGCAACCGCGTGTTTATAAACGATTACTTCGTTGATCCACATGAAATTCAAACAAAGAATATTAAATTTACATCTTTTCCGCATTGCTATTAACTTTTACACCATTTTCCCGTATAGTCCTTTTGTGTGTGTGTGTGTGTGTGGTTTCTAAATACTTCTAAGCTGCCAAAATCCTTTAGGGCCATAATTGGACGGACGTGATGACAGTGATGTCTGATAACCTGATGGGAAGAATTAATGTAACGTAGCTAATGCATAGAACGTACTTATACAAGCTTATTTTATACTAGCAGTTATACCTTATGTTGCTCGGGATTAAAATGGCACAGGTTTTTTTTTGTTTTTTTTTTCGGACAAGTGACTGCGGTCATGTTGGAGCCACCACCTTTAGTCGAAGAAATCGATCTCTTGATTTATTCTTTGTAAGCCTAGTACTTATTCTATCGGTGAGTTTTGCCAAAAGTGTAAGTTACGGGCATGCAAATACAGCAACAGCGGTTGTCAAGCGATGGTGGGGGTACCAACACAGACACACATAAACACTGGCTGACTGGCCAGATTGCTAACTTGCCCGAAGACAAGTGGACTCCTGTCATATAGGAGTTCTCATGAACAGCTAATCTTAAACTCCTCTGTCATGGCCTGATGAATAAGAGAGAGATGAGGATTGAGCCTTGATGAATACCTAACTTCACACTAAATACAATACTGAACTCATTATTGACTCACTTTACTTACTACATCATTGTACAACCCCCACAAGCATTCATCTATACCTAGTTTCTTAGTGCCCACCACATTAGCAGAGCGTGACACCCTGTCAAAAGCCAAATGTACCACCTTCCTATACTAGTACCACATTGGAAATCTGTTAAGTCACTCTTCCTCAAGAGTGACCAGTGAGCAAAATAATCTCTCTTCTGCTGGTACCACAAAAATATGCCCAATACAGATTGTATAGTGGTCAGCAGAGAATGTATGGGGTTCTAAGATCCTATTATTCAAACTGATTAGTGTTGGTGCTACTAGAAAATGTGCCAAATTCACTCTGAAAAACGGTTGGCAAAATGAAGGGTGGTGAATATGTTAATAATATAGAAGAATTTGAAGTAATTTCACTTTGCATCATTGTTATATTGTCCACTTTCCAACGTTTGTAGAGGCAGATTTTCTATGGCCATATACTTTTTCTATTATCAACCTCGTTTCTAAGCTACGTAGTATTTTCCTGCAGAATGAACATGTTTCCATATGAAAGATTGCAAACAAACAACACTGATGATTTCATTTCATTACAATTCGTATGTCAAAACAAGAAGACATTCTTATGCATAAATATGCATACACACATGCTATTTTACCAACAACGTCAAATTCAGATAAGGTGCCTTTTCACTTTTTCAAAATATGCTGAATAAATTAGTTAAGACCATTCTGAAACAATGCTTTTATTAAAAATTTCATAGTGTATATTATTTCACTGTTGTGGATGTAATTTCAGTTTTATAAAACAGTGTTGAGAGGTCCTCATTACCATGTTTAATCATATTTCCTGTAAGGATATATTTACAGTTATATGAAGTAGTTTTTATATGGATCGACTTGAAATTGATGGTTGCTTTTCTGTATGAATAAACACATGAACAATTGCTTCTTTGAAAGGTGTACTTGTCACAGATATCAGTTATATCGCTTTTTGCCAATATGAATATGTTTGTGTCTAATTAAGTTATCTCTGCGTGAGAATGATTTACCACAGATATCGCAATGATATGGCTTCTCTCCAGTATGAATGCTTTTGTGTGTAGTTAAGTTATGATTTTTAGTGAATGACTTACCACAGGTATCACAGTGATATGGTTTCTCTCCTGTGTGAATACGTTTGTGTTTTGTTAGGTGACTACTTACAGAGAATGATTTATCACAGACATCACAGTGATATGGTCTCTCTCCAGTATGAATACGTCTGTGAGTTATTAGACCATTATTATGAGAGAATGATTTATCACAGATATCACAGTGATACGGCTTCTCACCTGTATGAACATGTTTGTGTTTAGTTAAGTTACTACTTCCAGAAAATGACTCACCACAGATATCACAGTGATATGGTTTCTCTCCTGTGTGAATACGTTTGTGAGTAGTTAAGTCGCTATTTGACAAGAATGATTTACCACAGACATCACAGTGGTAAGGCTTAATCCCAGTATGTATTCGTTTGTGTCGTGTTAAATCACTGCCTCCAGAGAATGACTTACCACAGATATCACAATGATATGGCTTTTCCCCTGTGTGTGTACGTATGTGAGTGGTTAAATCACCACTTCCAGAGAATGATTTGCCACAGACATTACAGTGATATGGCTTCTCTCCTGTGTGAATACGTTTGTGTTTAGTGAGGTGACTTCTTTGAGAGAATGATTCACGACAGACATTGCAGTGAAATGGTTTCTCTCCTGTATGAATGCGCATATGAGTAGTTAAGTTACTGGTTTGGGAGAATGATTTACCACAGATATCACAGGGATATGGTTTTTCTCTGACAGGAACACATTTGTGAGTAGTTAAGTTACATTCCTGAGAGAATGAATTATCACAGATATTACAGTAGTACGTTGCTTTTTCTTTGGTTGGCTGTATTTCATCAGGAAGATAAATTCTTTCAAACTCTGTTTTACATTCAACTTCGTTCTCCATAATATCTCTTCACTGTCACTTTACTCTTGTTCAATTTTCGAAGCAAAATATTTCTGCTATCAATCAACTATTTACTTTGTCAATTTCACAAGATGCAGCAATTCCCTTTGTAAATTTGTCCAAATTTAATCAGAATGCAGAATATTCTTGTATGTGTTCCAAACAGTGAAGTAAAGTGACTATGCTTTTACTCTCATTTCACAAGAGATATTTCATTTCATTGTAGTTCTATCATAGATTTATGCATACAGGGTTACATCTATTGTGTAAGGCATCTTCTTTTCCTCTTTAAACATTTGTATGTACTGATGATGCATCCAAAGTAATATTTCTTTTACACCAATGTCATCCTTTCTTCTGAAACAATAGAGAAACAGTATAAAATATTGAGGATGCAAAACTTATAAAAACTTATAACTCCATTAAACAATTTGATAAAAAAAAAATGTATTATGTAACAATGGGAACTGGAATACCAATAGATCAAAGGTTTTAAACTATCAGCTGTCAAATTAGCTTAAATTTAGGCAAAATATAACTGAAATCCTCAACTGTGAATCAATCTTCTTGGAATGTTGGAACATCACCCAATTAACCGAATGACGAGACAAGATTTTTTAGTGGTTTCCACGGCGTCGACTAATTACGAATTTATACACGTACGAAAATTATAATTCATTTCTGCTGTGGACAGAGGGCCCGAAACTTTTGTGGGGTGGGGGGGCAGTGGATTAGATCAACCGCAATACGCAACTGGTGCTTAATTTATCGACTCCGAAAGGTGAAGTCGACCACGGTGGAATTTCAACTCAGAACATAAAGACAGACGAAATACTGCTTAGCATTTCGCCCGGCTTGCTAACGTTTTTGCCAATTCGCCGCCTTGTGCGAAAATTGTAATTATCTAGGTTACCTTACTATAGTATTTAATTAAGTTGACTAATTATTCCCCCCTTAATTTTTATTTACTTTTTTAATATCACTAAAGTGAACAATTACCCAAATCTGCAATTCAGTAGTTCAGAATTTCAAAAGTTTCAGACGAAAAGATATGCGATTTAGCTGTTGTTTCTAGCACATCCTACAAATACCTGGTTCCATCCTAGTTTACTTGTTACTCTAACAGGCCTGGATGGTTTTTCAATATGTTTTGCCCCATTAAAACATTTGATGCAATGATGATGTGGATTTTGTTTAGCCGAAAGCTGCTACATTCTTAGGATTTAAGCAAACATAAACAAAACCACAAAAAACGTCCGGTTAATGTTTACAATTATTACACGGTAAACATTAACCAAAACCGCATTTTTTTTCTAGCAAAACGCGTGTGAGTGCAATTGTAAAAAATTACCAAAGAAACTGGTGCTAATGCATAATTTCGTTACGTAGATGCACCGGGACCTCTGTATTGAGTAGTGCCAAAATTAGTTACTATTTGATGCAGGGACTCGTTATTTAGTCCCAGATTAGCCGTGATTCAACAGATCTATAACAAGTAGGTTGTTCTATCTATTGATTTTCGAAGAAAAAACGGATGAATTAAAATGAAATAACATTTTTTAAAAAATACCTCATATAATAATAACGATGTTGAATTGGCAGAGTAGCTTGGCTTGTCTTCGTCGGTTGTTGGCTTCTAAGGAATGTTGTAGATTTTCGTGTGCAACTGTTATTGGTGTACGTCAAGACAAAGGGATTAATGTACCTTGTCTATGGAACTGGGTTCACAAAACATTGAAACCAACAGAATCTTGAAAACAACACTGGAATCGTATTAGATAAGTGTTTCCCTTCCTGGCTCAGTGAGGAATAAATGGTGGTAGTGGGGGGAAACAATGTTGGATGTTCATTGGTTAGTTTTGGTCATGTGGCAAGATGTCTAGCAACGTTCAAGAAACACGACGTATTTTGGGAAATGGGTACCGGATAGAAAAGCAATGGTCGTTTATTTTGGTCAATATAAAGATCCTCAACCGGGAACAAAAAAAAAAAAAAAAAATTAACCACCCTGGGGCGATGTTAACAAGTATGCAGAAAACGAATATGAAAAGAAAATGTGCGCTGACGACCCGGGGGGGGGGGACTTTCGGAAAATTTACAAGATCCGATTTTTCCGTCATAACTTCCAGTAAAATGAATACATATTGATCTTTTTTTACGGAATCTCACGTTTTGGGTTATGGAGGATCCGATTTCGAAAAACAATTTTTCAAAAAATCGCATTTTCAAAATTTCAATTAACCCCCCCCCCCCCCCCCCTCCTTATTTTTCACTTTTCCCAGAATTCTTTTTTTTTTTGCGAAATACGTAGAAAAATACGAAGATTATGATTCTGAAAAAAATTGCTTTGTAAAATTTCAAGTTTTCTTAACAATACACACACCCCCACACATGTATGCATGCAACATACGTACGTACGTACATATATACATATATTAGTTCATCTCATAAGTTCTGTCCGAATTTTGAATAAAGAAAACAAGTGATCAAATGTAATATTTAATTGAAATTTAATCATCAATGTACTTTCCCTGATTATGGGAAAGAATGCTTGAATGAAAGAACTTGCATATTTTGTTTTAATATTATACTTTTGCTTGTTTCCCGCACACAAACTCTAACAGGTTCTCTTTTAATGCATTATTTCTCATTCATAATCTCTCCCCCTGAAAATCTTATCCTCGTGTTAGGATATGTTATGCCATTGAAGTTATGCCTTTTGCAGCACCACATATCACACACCCAAACTAACACAGCTTTCTCTCTTGTACAGTCTCATTCCTCTTACAGTATTTCTTTTCCGTTGATTTGTACTATGTGATATATGCACACTAACATTACGCATATACTGGAGCATGCTACATCATTGTATATAGCTTGTACAACCCCCACAAGCATTCATCTACACCTAGTTTCTTAGTACCCACTACATTAGCAGAGCGTGACACCCTGTCAAAAGCCAAATGTACCACCTTCCTATACTAGTACCACATTGGAAATCTGTTAAGTTACTCTTCCTCAAGAGTGACCAGTGAGCAAAATAATCTCTCTTCTGCTGGTACCACAAAAATATGCCCAATACAGATTGTATAGTGGTCAGCAGAGAATGTATGGGGTTCTAAGATCCTATTATTCAAACTGATTAGTGTTGGTGCTACTAGAAAATGTGCCAAATTCACTCTGAAAAACGGTTGGCAAAATGAAGGGTGGTGAATATGTTAATAATATAGAAGAATTTGAAGTAATTTCACTTTGCATCATTGTTATATTGTCCACTTTCCAACGTTTGTAGAGGCAGATTTTCTATGGCCATATACTTTTTCTATTATCAACCTCGTTTCTAAGCTACGTAGTATTTTCCTGCAGAATGAACATGTTTCCATATGAAAGATTGCAAACAAACAACACTGATGATTTCATTTCATTACAATTCGTATGTCAAAACAAGAAGACATTCTTATGCATAAATATGCATACACACATGCTATTTTACCAACAACGTCAAATTCAGATAAGGTGCCTTTTCACTTTTTCAAAATATGCTGAATAAATTAGTTAAGACCATTCTGAAACAATGCTTTTATTAAAAATTTCATAGTGTATATTATTTCACTGTTGTGGATGTAATTTCAGTTTTATAAAACAGTGTTGAGAGGTCCTCATTACCATGTTTAATCATATTTCCTGTAAGGATATATTTACAGTTATATGAAGTAGTTTTTATATGGATCGACTTGAAATTGATGGTTGCTTTTCTGTATGAATAAACACATGAACTATTGCTTCTTTGAAAGGTGTACTTGTCACAGATATCAGTTATATCGCTTTTTGCCAATATGTATATGTTTGTGTCTAGTTAAGTTATCTCTGCGAGAGAATGATTTACCACAGATATCGCAATGATATGGCTTCTCTCCAGTATGAATGCTTTTGTGTGTAGTTAAGTTATGATTTTTAGAGAATGACTTACCACAGATGTCACAGTGATATGGTTTCTCACCCGTATGAATACGTTTGTGAGTAGTTAAATCACTACTTCCAGAGAATGATTTACCACAGATATCACAGTGATATGGTTTCTCTCCTGTGTGAATACGTTTGTGTTTTGTTAGGTGACTACTTACAGAGAATGATTTATCACAGACATCACAGTGATATGGTCTCTCTCCAGTATGAAAGCGTTTGTGAGTTGTTAGAGCATTATTATGAGAGAATGATTTATCACAGATATCACAGTGATACGGCTTCTCACCTGTATGAACATGTTTGTGTTTAGTTAAGTTACTACTTCCAGAAAATGACTCACCACAGATATCACAGTGATATGGTTTCTCTCCTGTATGAATACGTTTGTGAGTAGTTAAGTCGCTATTTGACAAGAATGATTTACCACAGACATCACAGTGGTAAGGCTTAATCCCAGTATGTATTCGTTTGTGTCGTGTTAAATCACTGCCTCCAGAGAATGACTTACCACAGATATCACAATGATATGGCTTTTCCCCTGTGTGTGTACGTATGTGAGTGGTTAAATCACCACTTCCAGAGAATGATTTGCCACAGACATTACAGTGATATGGCTTCTCTCCTGTGTGAATACGTTTGTGTTTAGTGAGGTGACTTCTTTGAGAGAATGATTCACGACAGACATTGCAGTGAAATGGTTTCTCTCCTGTATGAATGCGTATGTGAGTAGTTAAGTTACTGGTTTGGGAGAATGATTTACCACAGATATCACAGGGATATGGTTTTTCTCTGATAGGAACACATTTGTGAGTAGTTAAGTTACATTCCTGAGAGAATGAATTATCACAGATATTACAGTAGTACGCTGCTTTTTCTTTGGTTGTCAGTATTTCATCAGGAAGATAAATTCTTTCAAACTCTGTTTTACATTCAACTTCGTTCGCCATATCTCTTCACTGTCACTTTACTCTTGTTCAATTTTCGAAGCAAAATATTTCTGCTATCAATCAACTATTTACTTTGTCAATTTCACAAGATGCAGCAATTCCCTTTGTAAATTTGTCCAAATTTAATCAGAATGCAGAATATTCTTGTATGTGTTCCAAACAGTGAAGTAAAGTGACTATGCTTTTACTCTCATTTCACAAGAGATATTTCATTTCATTGTAGTTCTATCATAGATTTATGCATACAGGGTTACATCTATTGTGTAAGGCATCTTCTTTTCCTCTTTAAACATTTGTATGTACTGATGATGCATCCAAAGTAATATTTCTTTTACACCAATGTCATCCTTTCTTCTGAAACAATAGAGAAACAGTATAAAATATTGAGGATGCAAAACTTATAAAAACTTATAACTCCATTAAACAATTTGATAAAAAAAAATGTATTATGTAACAATGGGAACTGGAATACCAATAGATCAAAGGTTTTAAACTATCAGCTGTCAAATTAGCTTAAATTTAGGCAAAATATAACTGAAATCCTCAACTGTGAATCAATCTTCTTGGAATGTTGGAACATCACCCAATTAACCGAATCAAGAGACAAGATTTTTTAGTGGTTTCCACGGCGTCGACTAATTACGAATTTATACACGTACGAAAAGTATTGACTTTCATTCATATATACGTGTGTGTGTGTGTCTATACATGCACGTGTGTGCGTATCCCTGTCGATTTACAAAGGAATACGATGGGTTCTAAATCAGCATCATTGTCTCACTGTCCTACAAGTTGTTTGGTTCCAGTCTTCTGTAAAAGAAACCTATCAAGCTATGGGGAAAACATCACCTTGCTTGGAAAGAGGTGAAGGTCAGTGACAGGAAAGGCCCTGGCTATTGAAAATCAGCATCTACAACTTCCGTGTGACCTATGCAAGCATGGAAAAGTGTATTTTAAATGATGAGGTTATCCCTACAACTATACAGTAGTTATATATATATATATATATATATATATATATATAGGTACGATAAGAAAGTACACAGTAAGGTGAAGAGCAAGAAAGCTATCACGTTTTGGTCGGATACTGCAGATACGCAAGTACTAAATCCAATTTAAACCGTAAATCCGACTCTGAGATTGGTTCCAGTTGTGGCATGGGGTTTGAAATTTATGACAGCTGTTTCGGTAAAAGTTTATTGATGTATTCATAGATTAGATCCTAACATAATTACGTAAGTCACCATCCTGAAGTAAAATTTTAAAACAGGTATGATGTCAAGTTTGTGAGGTTTAATACATCAAACCATGACAAACCCATCGTTGTTGGATTCGACAGGTTTCTGAAATCGACACCGTCCCTGTTTAAAATTTTAGCTGAAGATGGTTAATTATATATCATGTAGTTTATGACAATAAGAATCTACCGAAACAATTTTGTCGTAAATTTCAAACCTCATTTCTGTTCTCTGTATATACAAACACGAATATATATTTAAAACTAAAAAGTGTTGAATAAATCAGAATGACACGTTTTTTTTTAAATGCTGAATCGCGAAAAGATGATGCTGTAACTTCAGATCAGTATTCCACGTGGATTTTCTACATAACTTTGTGGATTATGATTATGTGGATAATTTATTTCAAAGAGCTTTCTTGAGAGGAGTTCCTAATCATTTCGTTTGTCTCTCCACTTCCATACCACCAATTTGAGTTTTTTTGTTTGTTTTTTTGGAGGGGGAGGATAAACATATGCTTGAAACATCAACATTACGTAATTTACATTCTCGAAAATGTATTTCTGCAAAATGTCATTTAAAAACATGCACTTTAAAGAAGAATTAAAATTCCTCGGATAAAACTATCCGAAACTTATCAACCCACATATACAAAATTTACCAGAATTTTTATCATTACTATCGTAATCGACACTTTCGAAAACAATGCCAGCAAAATATGTATTTTTCGGGAAATTTATGCAGAAATAAAGTCGATAGGCTGGGGCACGAAACTGTAGTAAAGCAGCATTAAAAATATAAGCATATGCCAAAATATGTTGACTTAGCAGCATCTACATTTGATGGAAAATCTAGCTATTATTTTTTCTTCTTCTAGAATAATTAACAATTCATGAACACGATCGTAATCTATACATCGGAAAATGTTGATCCGCAAAATTTCGTTCGAAGAGTTTTTGAAAAAGTTACGAGGAAAGAAACTAGGGCGATGGAGGTGACTAAGTTGTAGGTATGCCATTTTGGCTACTATTTCTAGCAAACTAAACATCCCTAAGTCCTAACCGAGCATTATATAAAAGGCAGATTATTATATTAAAGAAAAACAAATATCATTGATGAACGAAGAAATGACATTTCAGTGGAAATAATATTAAGCTAAAATGATACCTCGTATAATTTTAGTTGAGTAATGCCGATGTTTGAATTGGTAGAAAAGTAGCTTGGTCTCTATTAGTTTCCAGTTGTTGGTTAAGAAATGTCGTAGATTGTTTATGTGTGTGTAAGTAGTGGACGTCAAAATAAATGGTTAATTGTATATTGTCAATGGAATTGGGCTCACAGAACACTGTCTTAGAGAAAACCCAGCAACACTGGAATCGTATGAAATAAATAAGTCTTTACTGAGCATCATAATGGAATAATGGTAACTTATTGTTCGGGAATAAAAGCGGAAGTTGAATTATTTGGAATTTCATTGGTCAACTGGTAAGACTGGGGTGTTAGTCTTTTCAAATGTCTTTTAATACATATATGTGAGTGTGTGTTTATCTTTTCTCTTTGTCTCAGTCGATATTCACCCTCATACGTTTATATAATTTTTCATCTCATCCGTAACCGAAACTTTGTTGTGTAAGAATGTAATGGCTGTCCCTTGCGATGTCCCCTCTATGTGTACCTTTTATAGGTTAATAAAGAAATTCTTTGTCTCAGTCGTCGTACTGCGGCCAAGCTGGGCACTGCCTTGATGGTATTACTATTATTAAAGCCTCGCAATTATTCTTAACTAGTGGTTTCCAACCTTTGGTAGACAAAGGGATCTGTTCAGTTTGGCGCACAGATTTTTAAATTAATTTGTTTTTAACTAAACAGTTTGAAACTTCGTATACTAGTGTAATGTCTCACGCAGAACAGTTTACTGTGAACGTTTCTGACAAAATTTGGTATTTTAGAAGTTATTGGGTGTTAAATTTGTCGTATTTCGGTAATTTCAATCAATCAACAACGTGTATTCGATTGAAGAAAGTCACTGCTGTTTGCGATAGTAATCGAAGAGAAACAACTTCCGGGTCTTCTCAACTAAACGTCACCACTCTGTTCCATTTGTATGCCGAGCGAAGACAATGCCACCTTTATCCTTTCTAGTCAGCACCGTGCATTCCTACCTCTTTCTCTCCCATCTACACTATCAACAAGTAACCAGCGAGCGAACTTGTCACTGCCACTACAATTACCGTATTTTCCGCTATTTGTTTTGTTTTACCTTCATGTTTTGGTAATGTTATTTTTAATCTTATAAAGACTTTTATATTGACGAAATGTGTTCGTTGTAGATGATAAAATCATGATAATAACAATATAATCTCATAGTTGAAAAATAAGGTATTTTGAAACTACATACGCGTCAACAACAAAAAAGCTAGCTGCGGATTCGTAGCTCTATAGGTCTTTTAAACACCGGTGCGCTTTATGTGTGGATAAAACACTGATGTTGGGCAAAAGAATAAATATCTGTAAATAATATTTCTCTCGGTACTACTAAAGCAGCGCGGACCCGAACGCGCAGCCGCGCTAGCTAGTCTTGAGTGGTCGATCCTAACCCTAACCCTATCCCTAAACCGCGTGTGCAAATGAATACGTGTTTAGGGTTAGGGTTAGGATCGACCACTGACGACTAGCTAGCGCGGACGCGCGACTGCGCGTTCGGGTCCGCGCTGCTTTAGTAGTACCTTTCTTTCTTCTTGATGTTGATTCCTCGATTTTTACTGGTTAATCCGACGCGAGAACAAAAAAAAAAAAAAGCAAGTAATCTGCAACACAGGCAGTAAACAAAAAATAACGTAGAACAGAGTGGTGACATTCAGTAGTGGTGACCCGGAAGTTGTTCCTCTTCGCTTACTATCGCAAACAGCAGCAGCTGTCTTCAACTGAATACACATCGTTGATTGGTTGAAATTACCCAAATACGACAACTTTAACACGAAATAACTTCTAAAATACCAAATTTTCTCAAAATTGTTTACAGTAAACTGTTGTCTGCGTGAGACATTTCACCAGTATACGAAGTTTCAAACTGTTTAGTTAAAAAAAAAAAAATTAATTAAAAATCTCCTCACGTGACCTAAAACTAAATAATAAAAATCCAATGATTCTATCTTCGCTCAGTGAAATATGTCTAAATATTATACCGTTTGTTATTTACGGAAAGGACCATACTTTCTGCTGTGTTCTGTGAACTAAATTCTTCTTGTATTCAGCTTAACATCGACCTACAATTGATGTAGAAACAACATTTCTTCCCCATCAATCGGAAGCTAAAAATAGACATCCACCAATTCAAACGTAGTCGTTACTTAACTAGAATTACACGAGGTAATTCAACTAACTTTTCTTCGTTCATCAATAAGTGAATCTTGTTTTTGTTTAATAACTCTACTTTTTCTTGATTTGATCACTCACGAATGAGCCTGGACAATACAGCAGCAACAACTGGCTATGTACACGACCGTCAACTCAAATAGGATTTACCTGTTGCTAAGCAACTGCGAATGATCTGTCTGGGCAGAGAGCCGAATGTTTTCGTCCATTATTGTGTAGTTCAACATTTATAATCCCTTCTAGTAAAGGCCTAAGGCCTGAAATTTGTGGGGGAGGGGACAAGTCGATTACATCGACCCCAGTGTTTCGCTGGTACTTAGTTTATCGACCCCGATAAACTAAGTAGTCATTACTTAAACAATTCCTCATCTCTCAAATATAGAACTGTAATATCAGATGATGTTGGCATAATTACTTTTTCTTTAATTTCAGATGCATTATCAATTTTTATCATTCAAAGATTAAGGGAAGACATCATAAAGAACAGATATAATATCTTTTATGTAAATTTATGGTTAAATTACTGAGAGATATTTTCTGAGTGAAATTAATAACAAAAGTTATTGTTATTCACTGTTTGGAATATGTACAATAGTATTTTAGATTTAATAAGATTTGAGGAAATTTAGAATAAGATTAGGGACATCAACAAATATTGATGAAGATAACAGTTGCAGTTATATAACAGCAGAAATATTTGTAGGAATATACTATATAATATAAAACAATGTAGAAGATAACATGCGTATATTGAAGAGAGAGAAAAAATGATGGAAAATAAATTGCGTGGGAACAAGCTTAAATGCAGAACAGAGTTTCCAAGGAATAATTTCCCTGGAGAAATGCTGAACGAATTTGGAAGAACATCTAAGTTTGGTGATATCAGTGAAAAATCATTTTCTCAAAAAGATAACCCAACTAAATACAAACATTTTCATAATACCGGTAAGAAGAAAACATATCAGTGTGATATCTGTGGTAAATCATTTTCTGGAAGTAGTGACTTAATTAGTCACAGATGTATTCATACAGGAGAGAAACCATATTGCTGTAATGAATGCGGGAAATCATTTTCTAGAAATAGTAACTTGGTTGTACACAAACGTGTTCATACAGGAGAGAAGCCATATCACTGTGATATCTGTGGTGAATCTTTCTCTAGAGGAAATCACTTAACTACTCACAAACGTGTTCATACAGGAGAAAAGCCATTTCATTGTGATATCTGTGGTAAATCATTTTCTCAGTCTGCTAACTTAACTACTCATAAATTTGTTCATACAGGGGAGAAACTATATCAGTGCGATATTTGTGATAAATCATTCTCTGTGATAAGTCACTTAACCACTCACAAGCATATTCATTCAGGAGAAAAACCATATCCCTGTAACATTTGTGGTAAATCATTCTCTCAAAATTATCGATTAACAATACACAGACGTGTTCATACAGGAGAAAAACCTTATCAATGTGATGTCTGCGGTAAATCATTCTCTCAAAGTGGTGAATTACCTACTCACAAACGTATTCATACAGGCGAGAAGCCATATCCCTGTGATATCTGTGGGAAATCGTTTTCTGGAAGTAGTAACTTGGTTGTACACAAACGTATACACATGGGGGAGAAGCCATATCATTGTGATATCTGTGGTGAATCTTTCTCTAGAAGAAATAACTTAACTACTCACAAACGTGTTCATACAGGAGAAAAGCCATTTCATTGTGATATCTGTGGTAAATCATTTTCTCAGTCTGCTAACTTAACTGCTCATAAATTTGTTCATACAGGGGAGAAACTATATCAGTGTGATATCTGTGATAAATCATTCTCTGTGACAAGTCACTTAACCACTCACAAGCAAATTCATTCAGGAGAAAAACCATATCCCTGTAACATTTGTGGTAAATCATTCTCTCAAAATTATCGATTAACAATACACAGACGTGTTCATACAGGAGAAAAGCCTTATCAATGTGATGTCTGCGGTAAATCATTCTCTCAAAGTGGTGAATTAACTAATCACAGACGTATTCATACAGGAGAGAAGCCATATCCCTGTGATATCTGTGGTAAAGCATTCTCTCAGAGTGGAGAATTAACTACACACAAGCGTATTCATAGTGGAGAAAAACCATACCACTGTAATATCTGTGGTAAAGCATTCTCTAGAAATAGTCACCTAAAGAAGCACAAACTTATTCATACAAGAGAGCAGACGTTTGTTTGATTTTCGTGATAATTCATACTGTCGGAAATGTCATTTAGCAACATATGAATGTATTCACACAGGAGAAAAGCCCTATTGCTGCCTGTGATATATTATTCTTGCTAACAAGTAGCTTGACTAGATTGAAGTATATTTAAACATGAGAGGTGCTGTATCACTGATATTGGTGGTAAATGATTCCTTGAAAGGAAGTCCCTTCATTCAACAGATTTATTCAGACAGAAGAATAACTATTAATATCAGAAGTCATTCTATAAAAAAATAATTTTTTTAAATCATAAAGATTTCTTTCACAAGAAAGAAGATATAATATCATCACAATAAGCTTTAAACCCTTTATTTTATTTGGCCATATCAGCATGTGATAACTTACCACTATGATATTCTTGAAAATCATTCTTTGAAAAAAAAAAAAAATACCATCGAATTATTTGACATAGTGGGTATATAACTGGGAAATTTATACTCATAGATCAGGGACGACAACACTGCACAGTTATGTTAGAAATAAATACACAGATCATGAGAGACTCTTTTATCACACCTTAATATGTATGAACTATATACAGTATGAAATATTATGTTGTGGACTCATGAAGGAACTGATTCTTTTGGATAATGGTTATATAACATTATCTGGTTTCTTTTAAACTTTATTTTCCATTCAGTTATAATATTTGCAAAAAGAAAAAACTACAAAAGCTGTCTTCTGTAAATTGGTAGGAAAGAAATAAGTCTAAATACAATTGAGAATGAAGAAGTAAAGAAGCTATGTTTTGTGGAATATGAAAAGAAGAATTCTAGCATGGTAAATTGTTTGCTACTGTTGTTCTGAATAAATAAAAATTGCTGAAGTTTCAACACATGTTCTGTTTTATATTAGAAGTAGCTCAGAAAGAGACAAACATTTCTGGAAAAATGTAAATTTTTCCGCTTTGACAAAGGCAGAGAGCTGGCAGGATTGCTAGCACGCCAGGCAAAATGGCACTAAGCATTTTGTCCGTCTTCGTGTTCTGAGTTCAGATTCCACCCAAGTAGACTTTCCCTTTCACCCTTACAGAGTTGATGTGATCAATTTTTTCCCTCCCCCAAATTGTTGGCCTTGTGCCAAAATTTGAAATAAGTATTAACATTTTGGGGTAATTAATCCAGAGTTGTTAAGTAGAAAAAGAACCATCATCATCATTCGATGTTCATGTTCCATGCTATCATAGTTTGGATGATTCGACTGGATCCAACAAGTTCAAAGACTGCAGTGTCTGCTTTGACCTGGTTTCTCTGACTAATGTCCTTCCTCAGTCTACTGGTTGCTTTTTTCGTGGCACAAGCACTAAGTGAGGTCTATGTAACTTTCGAGACTAATATCCCTTTTGACTGGGTGGGGTTATAGTAAAGAAGGAGATAGTCTTATGCAATGAGATAATTAGCAAGAAATGGGTGGCATATCACAGGTTTTTTGCTGTCTTTCAACAGGAATTTTGTTGGAGACATTTAATGAACCAATAATATTGAACATAAAATCTTAGAACAAGGGAAAGAATTTAATTTGTAAAATATAAATTGCATTGATTTTGATTCAGTTATTTAAAATTGTTTACTGTAACATGAAAATTCAGATACTGTGAAAAGAGTGGTGTGTAGAGTTTACTTTGTATTTCAGTTGATGTTATATATTTAATAAAATCACTGGATATTATATTGCACCAGTTGTGGTGTATAAATGTTCATAGTAGTTGTATATACACAGTTAGTGTGTATACTTTGGTATATATGTTCATTTTGTATATATTGTATTGTACCAGTTGTGCTACATAAGTGATTAGTGGTGGATGTTTGTTTGGTTTTTACCATATTACCATTGAGATACACTGCCTTTGTTTTGGTCAATTTTGAAAATAATGAAGAATTTTGTGAAATAATTTAAGCTGGTGTTTGGAACACAAACATGAAAGTTCAATGGAAGCTATTTAAATATGGCTCAAGCACATTGGTATTAAAAGGGTTAAATCAATCCTGTGAGCTTTGGATGGAGCAGAAAATTCTGGACGTATTTCTTCACATTGCAAATATATATGAATGCTTCTTCATATGAAATCAAAGACATTAACATCATCATCATCATCATAATAATAACCATTTCTACTATAGGCACAAGGCCTGCAATTTGAGGGAGGGGGACAGTCGATTACATTGACCCAAGTACTCAACTGGTACTTAGATTATCGACCACAAAATGATGAAACATGAAGTTGACCTTGGCGAAATTTGAACTCGGAATATAGTGACAGGCACGCTAACAATTCTGCCAGCTCACTACCTTAATGATAATAATAATGATAGATGCCCTGATACAGTAACAGGCAGTTGCTCTCATGGTTTCTGATCTTAAATGATTGAAAGTTGTACATGTACATGTTTTGTCTTGATGTAAAAGATAGGTTACAGCAAATATGCTGCTCAGTATCACAGATTTGCTTGTTAGATGCTTGACCTTAACCAGTTAAGCATATCCTTTACTGGATGACAATCCATGCATCTCTGATCACGAGCAGGAGTAGTGGGGGAGCATTATAGTCATGTGTTGAGAGGTATTATTTGGGGTTTGAATACTTCACCTCTGGAAACATGTTTTGTTCATCATCCTTAAACAATCCTTAATTAGGGAGCTTTTGCGCAAGGTGGGCTATTCAACCTGAAGAAAATTCTAGCTGGGCCCCACCTGCAAGGTCATGCACTATTTGTCTTGATATGAGATCACCATGTCGTGCACATATCGTTGTGATGCATGTGCCTGGTATACCCCTGTCAGATGGGTTGTTATGATGGATATATTCGGTTTTGTATATTTCCACCCTAGTGTCACTTTCATGGCATGCATTGCTCTTTCACTCAATAATAATTTTGGCCCAAGGCCAGCAAATTCGAGGATGGGGTTAACTCCATTACATCAATTCCCAATACTCAACTGGTACTTTATTGACCCCAAAAAGATGAAATGCAAAATCGACCTTGGTGGAAGATAATGATGATGATAATAATAAGAGAAAAAAATTCAGACAAATACGTAACGAAAACACCAGGACTTACAAGTATACAGAACATATAGAAACTAACACTACTAGGCACACCCTACGTAAAGCACTTTCAATACAGTGAAAACAAGAACACCACAACAAACGACAGCACATACCCAAGGCACACAGACCTACGCTCGGTAGTGCAGTGAAAGCACGTGATAAAAATAAGACTACTGAATAATAATAATAATAATAGAGATAATGATTTAAAATTTTGGCACAGGGCTGTAATTTCGGAGAAAGGAGTAAGTCGATTACTTATTTTATCGGCCTCGAAAGGATGAAAGCTAAAGTCGATCTCAGTTGAATAATAAATAATACATGTGAAGGAAAGCGGGATGTACTGAGAATTGTCTCCCTTGATATATGTCCGTATTTGTTGGTGTTGGTTCTAGTGTTGTTTCGTTAAAATCTGTTCTGGTTTATGTGAATGTTTCATTCTGCTTTGATGGTAAAAAGTAATCTAGTTTTTTTATTTTTTATTTTTAATGTACCCACTTCAGAGTATTCGGCCCATGATCGTAAAGTCATGTGTATGATTCCTGGCGGCCCGCTGTGTTGTTGAACAAGGTACTCTACTTCACCTTGCTGCAATCCAATCAGCTGACAAAAATTAGTTATAGCTGTAATTCATTGTTATTTTCTGAAGTATAAGTTCAATAAAAGTTAGTCAAATAAAATAATGACTAAAGATACATGTGTCCGCAAATACTATCTGCTCCCTGCATTCCACCCAGTTTTTCTCTAGGTCATAACAGGAATTTAAGACTGGATGCCCTTGGGAACTACGATATGCTGATGATCTTGCATTTATAGCAGAATCTGTAACAGGGCTAGAAATGATTCCAGGTGTGGAAGCAAACCTGGAATTGAAGTGTCTTACAGTAAACTTAAAAAAGACCAAGGTCCTATTAATTTAAAAAATGGATAGGACCCTAACACCTTCAAATAAATGGCCCGGTTTGATATGTAGGAAAGGTGTAGGCAGGAATTCCATACAGTATCCAGTGACAGCTATGGATATACAAGAGGTGCAGTGGAATAATAGGAATGTTAACAGAGAAAGGAGCATTTGTGTATGGGAGATGCACAGGAGTGTTAAAGTCTACAGATACAAGGGAAGACTGTGTTAGTGCAGTCGTGCTGTAAATAGACAAGGACAGTTGCATAAAGAAGTACCAATCACTTAAAGCAGATAAAACTTGCAGAAGAGGGAGACCTAGGAAGACATGCCCTATGCTTACTAATGAATTGAAAAGGCATGCTCTGATTGTAGCCTTGAAGGCTAAGCATGGTGATTTAAACATTTTTCGTCTTCTGAAAGTTGCAAGATCTTCTGTCCACAAGATTCAATGTGAGTTAGAGAAAGATGGAAGCATATTACCTATAATAGAGCGCGATTTCTTTTGAAGTTAGCATGGCATGCTACGTATCACAGTGGCTGTGGTAAACATACCTTCTTCCCCCCCCCCCCTTACACACACATGCCAGTTATCTCTCTTTCTTTCTCTCTCTCCCTCTCTCTTACACACACAGCAACATTACACACACACACCCACATGCCATTCTCTCATACTAACAAAAGAACTTCACATACGCACCACACTTTCTGTCTCGCATACTCACTATAAAAAGATCGCCTCTTATTTCTTTCGAAGTTGGCACGTGTGTGTGTAATGTTGCTGTGTGTGAGAGAGAGAAAGAAAAAAAAAGAAAGAGAGATAACTGGCATGTGTGTGTGTAAGGGAGAGAGAGAGAGAAGGTATGTATTTTTTTTTTTGCTTGTTTGCTGCTTACCACAGCCACTGTGGTAAGCAGCACCCAACACTTTTTACGGAAAATGCCGAAGTGGTGTAAATAAACACCCCTCATACCCGGACTAGTATCGAAAGATCGCCCGTACTACTGTATGTTTACACACACACACACACACACATGTATAGTAGGTAGATTTGACTTTTTTTTTCAATTCCAAAGCCTTAGTGACGTTTGTTTGTCAATAGCTGTCAAAAGCCACATCCGGTTGAGCATGCGCAGAAAATCATTTCATTCCAATACATACGTTTTGTCGTCTCCAATATTTCTATATTGACAGCAGTTATCTTTACGACGTCTATGCTGCAATTATTGGCGTCTGAATCATGCAGTTGTACCTCTTATCATGAGCTAGCTCATCAATCAGGCTCGTTGTGGATATATGCTTCGGAATTCGGAGCTTCTACCTGCTGGCTTAAAAGTTCAGCTTTTGAACTTTAGGCAGACAAGGACCGTTTCTTTAACTCTTTCCATAATTCTGCAAACTTCCATTTTAATTTGCTGGTTACTGACACTGACTTACGCATTTACTTCGAGTTTAGCCATTTCTCTTGACAGGCATGTTTGTCTGTGCGTGTATTTACATATAAATGTACCACTCCAGTACTACTCTTAAACTTCGTTTTTCTCTCTCTCGTAGACATTTATTGTGATCAGACATGATAATTGTGATTATCGTCGTTTAACGTCCGCTTTCCATGCTGGCATGGGTTGGACAGTTTTGACTGAGGGCTGGCGAGAGAGAAGGCTGCACCGGGCTCCAATCCAATCTGACGATGTTTCTACAGCTGGATGCCCTTCCTAACGCCAACCACTCCGAGAATGTGGTGGGTGCTTTTTACGTGCCACCAGCACAAGGGCCAGTCAGGCGGCATGCATTTATCAATGTACTTCTAAGTTCCAATCCCACGGGAATAAAATAATGTCCCATGCAAGTATTATTTATACGTGGTTTGTGCGAGGGAGGCTGCCTCGTAATGGCAGTGAGAGTGAGCGTTCAAGAGAATCATTAGTAAGTTTTTCGGGGGGGGGGGGGGGTTCTGTCTTCAGTTGATCAGCTCTAGGCAGAAGTGGAAAATGAAGAGAGTATACTTGTTTTTTCATACGATTTATTCCCTATTAATAGAATAGTTGCGTATCCTTCCATACTGCCTTCGTTAGGGTTCATCAGCACAACTTGACTCAACATTTTAGTCAACAGTTTGTCCATCTACAGACATTTAAGACTTACAATTCAAATTGAAGATGATCATTTTTATTTTTCTTTCTATAGAATGAGAGTCATAAGTATTGTTTCCTACCCTTTACCTATGTACAAAAGAAACAGCTGCTGTTGTAGAAAAAGGCTTGTTTGCTATGCTGTGCTGTGAAAACATTTGTAGAATCAATTTTCCGTTTGCAAGATGTTACATGAAGACAACTAATAATAACATAAATGAAATTTATTAATACTCTCACATACACGATATGAAACTTTATTTAACTTGAATCTTTAGTTATTTCAAAAACATACAAACTTAAATCATAAAATATATAATCAGGCAACTAATCCCCACTCCTTAAAATTACTGGCCTTGTGCCAAAATTTGAAACCGATATTGATAATTACAAATACCACAATATAATTTAGTGTGGTATTCTTATCAGTTCTGTAAGTGTGGCACAGATGGTAATGTACTGAGCAGTAATTAATTTCATTGATTAATGAGGTACTTCAAATCCTACCAGTCAGCCTCAACATTACATTTCATTTCATTATTGATCTGCAGGAAATGTTTGCTATGGACTACTGTTGCTCCAACACATTTGTGTATGTGTAGGTACAAATGATATTATGCAACAGAAATTTATACAGGACCAAGAAAGAGGTCTCCAACTGACCTGGTTACACTAAAACCCAAGAAATGTAAAGGACAGAGAATAGAAATAGTGAATTGAGCAAAACAACAGAGGTATACACAGACAATGCCAAAACGAATTCAGAAGTGATGGCCTTTGTCTGTGTAGGGCAAATCCCATTCCTTACCTATGGGTATCACACCTACCTCCAAAAACAAATATGCTGATGAGAAACAAATATTCAGGGTATTTATCAGTCCAACCTGAACAAGTTGCAATGCTAAGTCTCAACCTAGTTTTGCGTTTGTGCTTTAGGTGTTGGGTGTGGGTCATATAAACATGCTGAATATAAGTTTAAACAGACACAAACACACAGAGTTATAAGAAATAGGCATCACTGTTATTATGTCTAGAATTTTCTCTATAGAATGGGTTAAGCAAAATACATTGATCATATTTCTTGTTCTTCAATCAGTCACATAGTCTATTTGAACAGGCAGCATAGATTCAATGTGGTGACCACAATTTGTCTTGGTCACTTAGATAACAAAATCAAATCTGGAATATTTCCTAAGATCTTTTGCAATAGTTCACTCTTGTGCCTTTGCACCAGATAAAAGGAAATGTCTAGAGGATTTTTATGTTCACAACACACACTATTAAAATAGCAATGACATAAATAGATATTATCTAAAAATTTTCAATTTATTGTATTAAAAGATTATTAGTTTCTTGAAAACAATACATGCTACAGGGAAAATGAAGACAGTTTTCAAATCATCATGAAAAATATATTTTGATCTACTGAAACGCAATTCTTTGACAGAAATTCCTTGATGAATAGAATGAACATTTTTTACGAAGTAAAAACCAAAAAGATTTCATTAATTAGCTTTCTTTTATTGTTTAAATCACAAAGCATTCCATTGTTAAATACGTAAAATTTAACACGGAATATAGAATAGATACAAATATGAATGAAGAGAAGATCGATTTTATACAAACACCAAAAATTATCTTTGATAGAAATTGTTTGTTGAGGACTCATTATTTTCATTAATTTGCTGGAGTATATACATGAATGAATGTATAAAAGAGAAAGTATATAAGATATACTTATAGCCCAATGTGGTACGATGAAATAATTTCTTTTATCATTTGCAATTTGTAAACTGTACAGTGATGTTATCCCTGAATTATGAGAATAAATTTCTCAGTTATTTACCCACAAAGTTCAATAAATTCATTATATTCTGCTTTCCCCCAGGAAATATGTTAGTTCCAATAAATATGTGCAATATGGATTCTATGCCGTATGACAGCGTTTGTGTATAGTTAACTTATTTGATACTGCAAATGTTTTACCACAGATATTACAACTATATGGCTTCTTTCCTGTATGAATGTATTTGTGTCTAGTTAAATCACTACTTTGAGAGAATGATTTACCACATATCTCACAGTGATATGGCTTCTCTCCTGTATGAGTCCGAATGTGAGTAGTTAACTCACGACGCTGAGAGAATGATTTACCACAGATATCACAGTGATACGGCTTCTCACCTGTGTGAGTATGGATGTGCACTGTCAATGCATCTCTACGTGAAAATGATTTACCACAGATATCACAGTCATATGGCTTCTCACCTGTGTGAATGCGTTTGTGAGCAGTTAAATCACCACTGTGAGAGAATGGTCTACCACAAATGTCACAAAGATATGGTTTTTCACCTGTATGAATACGTTTGTGACTAGTTAAGTTACCTGGATCAGACAATGTTTTGCCACAGATATCACAGTGGTATGGCTTTTCTCCTGTATGAATACGCTTGTGAGTAATTAACTTACTTCTAACAGCAAATGATTTACCACAGATGTTACAGGGATATGGCTTTACTCCTGTATGAATATATTTGTGAGCAGTTAAGTGACTACTAATAGAGAATGATTTACCACAGGTATCACACTGAAATGGCTTCTCCCCAGTGTGAAAACGTTTGTGTACTGTTAATTTACTAATCGAAGACATTGATTTACCACAGATGTCACAGTGATATGGCTGTCCTCCTGTATGAATATATTTGTGTATATTCAAGTGACCACTTCGGGAGAATGATTTACCACAGATATCACAGTGATATGGCTTCTCTCCCGTATGAGAACGTACATGATTAGTTAAGATGCAACTTTTAGAAAACGATTTTCCACAGATATCACACTCATATGGTTTCTTACCTGTATGAATGCATTTATGTCGAATTAAGGGACCTCTCTGACTAAATGATTTACCACACGTATCACACTCATATAGTTTCTCTCTTGTATGAATACGTTTGTGCCTAGTTAACACACTATTTCTAGAAAAGGATTTACCACAAACATCACAATGATATGGCTTCTCCCCAGTATGTATCCGTTTGTGTATAGTCAGTGCATTTTTGTTAGAGAGTGCTTTGCCACAGATATCACAATGATGTAGCTTGTCTCCTGTATGGGTACTACTCTGAGCAGTTATGGGACTTGTTTCAGACAGTGATATACCAATGATATCACTGTGTGTAGAATTTCCTCCTTTGTCTTGCAGCATATCATTAGGAAAATCAATGTCTTCAGACTCTGTTTTTATAGGAATTGGTGTCTCACATAATTCCCTTTTAATCACAATTGGTGTCTCACGTAATTCACATTCCATAATTATTCTTACCACTTTTAATTCCTATTTTCTTCTTGTATATTTCCATCAACTGTGATCTTTGTTGATATCTGAATAAAATGAAACTCCTCTGTAAATTTTTCCAGGTTTATGTAGAATTCCAATCATTCTTGAACATTACAGACAGAGATATAGTAAAATTGTTATTATGATAATTTCAGTTCAAAGAAAATTTTTCACAGAAATTCCACCATGGATTATATGCATAGGGTTGTATCTGTTTAGTATAACATCTTCCTTCATTTTTGCAAAGATGATAAATACTGACGATGAATCTTGAATAAAATATTCTTTCATGCCAATGTCATCTGATATTTCTGAAATAATAGAGAAACAATAAGACATATAGATGGTACTTAAAACAGAGATTCAACAGCAAAAAATAGTGCTGAATGGCAAATATAAATATTCAGCTCAACAGCTTCACTTTTTAATCTGCTACCTTTAATCATAGTGACTACACAAAACCTACATGATCTGCACATATAACACAGACTACAGCTACATCTTTTCATTGTCTAACATTATCTACGTCAAACTACAGAATAGTTGGAGATAACATTCAGCTCTCTGACCAGTAAAGTCATTTGTCATTCATAGTTTAGCCCCACTATTTCTGGTTTCCCTGGAAGTGTTTACTTTGTTGGAGTTTGCTATATAATAATTTCTGTGGGAGCCAATGGTCTGGTAAGCGAAGTACATGACCTACCCAGGGAAGCTGCGACTGCATATGGTTAATGCAGGTGCTTGGTAGACTAGAACAGGTGAATATCTCAGTCTCTGTGATTTTGTTTTGCCACTTTATGGAAGGAAGTTTTCTGAGGAAGCCGTTGCGAAGGTGGTTCAATTTTCTCACATAATGTTGCTAATCTGTCAACGTTTCACAGCCAGAGTGTAGATGTGAGAACTATGATCCACTACACCTTGATTTTTTGTTGCCGGGGTGATGCTCTCCCGTTCCACAAGTTCCTATTTAGTCTCGCTTTAGAGTCTGACATTTGTCTTGTAATCAATGACATCGCTGGACAGTTTGCTCACAATGCATGTGAACGTACCCACTGTATTCAGTCGTTGCCCATTGATAGTAATGGAAGGTTTAGTGTAAAACTAACAAAAAAGAAAATCTAGTGCCACGTCATTTTGAGTGAGCACACAAAATCAAAGGCAGCTGATTTCAGTTGACTATAAATTTATCACTCTTATCGTACGTAACTTCATTGTCACAAAATGAAATTACATTGCAAGCCAATATATCGTCAACAAATTCGATAATCGTCGTGGTTTTCATTCGCAGATTAGTGACATTGCTCATCAAAATTGATAACATCCTTCGCTGATCCAAAATATGCATTTGAATTAATAATTGTCATATTTCACGAAGTTTGTGACCCACTGTCCACTGACTGATACTCTCAGTGTTTCACAACCTATTTTCCCCCGTCCCCCACTATAACTTTCCAGAAAAATGTATGCCCTCACTGGTGGCATACGCAAAAAAATTGATAATTTATCAACGTCTAATAATTATATACTTTCCTGAAAGAATTATCCACACTAGATCATGAGGAAAGCGCTGTACTGTAGCAGACGGAGTTCAGACGATAATACTTGGCTGGAGGGAATGATTTGGCTAGGCTGAGTATATGTGTTATATGATTGCTGTGATAAACAAAAGATTTTCACAATTTCATGTCCCCCCCCCAAAAAAGGGAAAAAACTTGATCCCCAAGTCCTACCGGTGGGACATATATCCAATATTGGGAACCACTGCCCTAACTTGTTTGTAGAGGCACAAAGGTTGACAACTCCTGACATAGAAACTCATACGCGGCGGGGAAATAATTCAAAATATTCAGTTAATATATTATTTTTAAAACTTAAATTGGAAGATAATCAACAGTATCAACAACACTAAACATAAATGTTGGCAGTATTAAAAATATCCCCTAATTATAAACAAGGTGGGCACTGCATAGTGTCGAAACAAGAAAAACGTGCACGTGATGTGTTCAAGACAAAGATCACAAAATATTGATAGAAGAAAAGACGGCAACATGAAGAAAACATGAATAAAAAAAATACCTCGGATAAATCACTAGCCAGTGGGGTGGCATTATTCCAAATCTAAAACAATGGGAAGCGCATTGCGATCAGAGATGTAAAGTGCTATCTGATTGTCTAATCGATATTGTGATGAATAACAACCATCGTTAATCAGTTTTGTTATGTGTGTTGATCGACGGCGAAGTCTTTACTGCTACATGTATACATACACATAAATATGAATGTAGATAAATATAATAATTTTTTTTTTCAAGCTAAATAAATTTTCCTTTCGCAGCTGGCAACATTCAAAAGCGTCAGCAAGATATACTTCTCAATGGCAGTGTAAAATCCATATCCGGTTGAGCATGCGTAGTAAATCGTGTCATAGAACTCCTACGTCGTGTCGTCTCAAATATTGATTTTAAATTTAGGCACGAAGCCAGCGATTTTGTGGGAAGGGTAAATCGATTACATCGACTCCGAAAGGATGAAAGGCAAAGTCGATCTCGACGGAACTTGAACTCAGAGCTAACGATTTTGCCGGCTCGCCAACGGTAGTTAGGGTTGGATGAGTGGGTTAGAATGAGTAATATTTACTGTATTCTTGACTTTGAGAAAAAAGAAATTTTTACAAATGTTTATTACCTAACAAAAACTATATCAGCTAAGCAAATGACCTCTAAACGTGTTAAAAACACTATGGCATATTCAGAACACGATTTCTAAAAGTTATCTCCCTTCTCTTTCATATATATAAAGGACAAATTTAGGCGGGGCAAAATTAGTAAGACAAGATAGCGTAAATTTACATCTTCAGTTGTCCAGAATTACATTTAAAAAAGACTCTTATATATCAATGTCCATCCTTAGATATCAGGAAGATCAGAAATGCACCAAAACGTTTAAATAGGTGAGTCAAATGAAAGAGGGACATGTATAAATGGCACATGATATGAAATTAATGAGACTCGACATGATATATTCTCTATAGCGTCTTTACGACCTGCAGTAGTGGTTCTCTTCATGATATAGTTATTGGAATTAGTGATTTTGAAATTATCAAATTACACAGCGTGGAATACATCAGAGAAAAGAGGGATTTAGTCTTTCTCATTCGCAAAATAAACCCCCTTAATTTTGCTTAGATTGCTTTCAATTTTGATGTATCGATGCAACTGAATTTTGATTACGACCAACCAATTACTTTATCTCGTAAATTAAAAAAATCGGATGCTATTTGGAATTGAAGTTGGGAAATTTGGGTTACCATTGACAACTGCACGCTATGTTGTGGTTCAAAGTTGTCTGTTCTGCTGTTGTCCATGTTGATTTTTCACACTTAGTATTTTAACAGATTTTTTCATTTCATATATTTTGGGGACTCATTGACTCAGATAGCTGGATTTATGATTTCACTATCCATAAAAATTTTAATTAGAAGTATTCTTAAACCATTAGCTTCACATTTCAACAGCTTAACTGATATTTAGCACACGTAGCAGGAACTGAGAGGGATATCATGGAACAGAGAAAAGTGTGGATGATACAGATAATTCGACGTTATTTTTGAATTCTGCATGCAAAAACATATAAGATGCTGGTATTCTTTTCATTGGGACGAATTCGTAGTTGACTAGTGTTATTCTCATCGTAGTTTACAAATCCAAACACGAAAACATTACTCAACTTTGGAGTTTTGAAGACAGACACCCCATTTTCACACATACACCTATTAATGATATACATAAATACATGGCAGGTATACATAACACTGAAGTATGCATAAAGTAAACACATGCAAATAAAGATATTAATAGAACAAATTTTCAAAAAATGATAAAACCATACAATCAATGAAGAGACAAAAGAAACAGTAAAATGATACATGTTGATTTTATTACGTATTTCTGTTTATTTAGAAACCTACAATGAACAGGTTAGACACTAAACTATAAATTTCACAGTGTACAACCTTAAAGTTGACACTGTTCTACTAAATGCAGAAAATTTCTCTCTCTCTATTGGCTAAAGATACCCTTTTTTGATTTTTAAACCTCTGTAACTTTTTCCCCCAATTTTTTTCTCCACAACATCAAACCTTCAAAGCAATGAGACTGGAAGGCTACATTATTATAGCCAATTTTCAGATTTTTTATTTACTTTTAAAAAATGCATATTTTGCAAATGGAAAAACTAGATTCAGAAACAATATTGATTGTAAAACACTAAAAATTATCCACATATTTTATTAGCAACCTCAATTACAATCGTGTCAAAGTTGTGTCTCGAAATAAAAGTACCTGTCACATGACTATATTTGGCTCTCAGCTTCAACAATAACAATTATGTTGTCCAATTTCAACGCCCAAATATGGTGGAATAGCACATAAAGAGGATACATTACTTGCAATGTAATGGTTTCAAAGAAGTAGGGGGAAATAAGGAAAATTAGAAATGACTCATTGTGCCTCACCCCTGCACTTGTGCTGACTTTGTTGGCATTATTTACGTCTAAATTACGGCGGTGAGCAGGCAGATTCATTAGCATGCCGGGCGAAATGCTGTTGTTATGTTCTGAGCTCAAATTCTGCCAAGGTCGACTTTGCCTTTCATCCTTTCCGGGTCGATAAATTAAGTACCAGTGAAACACTAGGGATGATGTAATCGACTAGTCTCCATCTGACAAATTTCAGGCCTTGCACCTATAGTAGAAAGGATTATTTGCATCTGAGTTGTCCATCTCCTCATTACAGGTTCGCTCATCAATCACAGCTTATCCAGGTTCGTCCTGGATATCTGCTTTAGAATTTGGAGCTTCTTCCAGCTGGTTTAAAAGTTCACCTTTTGAATCTAAGACAGAGAAGTCCATTCCTTTAACTCTTTCCATAGTTGAGCAACCTTTATGTTACTATATTGGTTCCTTGCAATATCTTTTGTGGAGAGTGGATTCTTTACCAATATATAGAAACAAATTTATAGTATTAAAGTATAAAAAAACAGGAAAAAGAGATGAGAAAGAAGGGAGAACGATGGGGAAAAGCAAAGGAGAGACTATTTTCTGTTGTCAGTTTTCTGTGTTCTTTGCAATTGTTTCCAAATTTGGTGCACTAACATTAGTTTGTACACTAATTTTGAAAAGGAAAATTATTTTTACTTAAGTTAAGAAATAAAAAGTTAACAGCTTTTAAATTTTGAGTAATTGTAACCAATCAAAAGTCAAACACATTGGTGTCTGTTTCCATAGAAACAAGCGGAGTGTAGTCTGCTTAAAACTATCATCACTTGTATTTTCTTTACCTATCTATTTTCTGAATAACTGTATGTCATTTTCAACTGTGTTATTTACAGAAATGGATATTTTTGGCTGCGATCCTGCCACTACATCATTCTAAACAGTGTTTTTCTGAACTCCAATCCTAAACCCTAACATACAGTTGGTTTGTTTTGTAATATTTCGTCTGTTTCACATGACTTTATTAATTATGAGAAATATATTTTCATCCACCCAAACGCAATTCCTTGATGAACATTTTTTACGAAGTAAAAACCAAAAAGATTTCATTAATTAGCTTTTTTTTATTGTTTAAATCACAAAGCATTCGATTGCTAAATACATAAAATTTAACACGGAATATAGAATAGATACAAATATGAATGAAGAGAAGATCGATTTTATACGAACACCAAAAATTATCTTTGATAGAAATTGTTTGTTGAAGACTCATTATTTTCATTAATTTGCTGGAGTATATACATGAAAGTATATAAGATATCATACTTATAGCCCAATGTGACACGATGAAATAATTTCTTTTATCATTTGCAATTTGTAAACTGTACAGTGATGTTATCCCTGAATTATGAGAATAAATTTCTCAGTTATTTACCCACAAAGTTCAATAAATTCATTATATTCTGCTTTCCCTCAGGAAATACATTAGCTACAATATATATATTTTCTGAAACAATACTTTTCTTAAAACTATCAAAGTGCTAAGTTATGTGAACGTAGATATTAGTTGTAGTTATCTAAAATATAGCTTTTGGAGATAGTTCTGTGTACCTTCCTTTGTCAATCATTTATAGTTAGGTAGTTTTTCACAGAATGTTGTGGTGCATTGCTGTACTAAGAAGACCCGCTCACAACAATCGGAATGATATCCTACAACCAAAGTGCCGAGCACAAAGTATTGGTGTTGGTGCCATGTACAAAACACAAGAGATGGTGTCACATACAAGAACATAGCACACTCTGTAAAGTCATTGGCATCAGGTCATCCAGCAGCAGAAAGCATGCCAAAATAGACTAGGAAACCTGGTATGGCCTTGGCTCTGCAGTTCCTGTCCAGCCATCCAACCCATGCCTGCTTGCAAAGCGGATGTTAATGATAATGATGATAATATCCTCATACAGTGATTACAATTATTTTTCTGTGTGAATAAACAGATGTGCAGATAAGTGACATTTCTGAGGAAATGACTTACCACATATATCGCAGTTAAATGGCTTCTCTCCTGTGTGAATACGTTTGTGCTTCGTTAAGCTCCTTGTTAAAGTGAACGATTTACCACAGAAATCACAGTGATATGGCTTCTCCCCTGTATGACTGCGTTTGTGTATAGTTAAGTTATTTGATACTGTGAATGATTTGCCACAGATATCACAACTATATGGTTTTTCTCCTGTATGAATATATTTGTGTCTAGTTAAATCACTACTTTGAGAGAATGATTTACCACATATCTCACAATGATACGGCTTCTCACCTGTATGAATATGTATGTGCACTGTCAATGCATCTCTACGTGAAAATGATTTACCACAGATATCACAGTCATATGGCTTCTCACCTGTGTGAATGCGTTTGTGAGCAGTTAAATCGCCACTGTGAGAGAATGGCTTACCACAAATGTCACAAAGATATGGTTTTTCACCTGTATGAATACGTTTGTGACTAGTTAAGTTACCTGGATCAGACAATGTTTTGCCACAGATATCACAGTGGTATGGCTTTTCTCCTGTATGAATACGCTTGTGAGTAATTAACTTACTTCTAACAGCAAATGATTTACCACAGATGTTACAGGGATATGGCTTTACTCCTGTATGAATATATTTGTGAGCAGTTAAGTGACTACTAATAGAGAATGATTTACCACAGGTATCACACTGAAATGGCTTCTCCCCAGTATGAAAACGTTTGTGTACTGTTAATTTACTAATCGAAGACATTGATTTACCACAGATGTCACAGTGATATGGCTGTCCTCCTGTATGAATATATTTGTGTATATTCAAGTGACCACTTCGAGAGAATGATTTACCACAGATATCACAGTGATATGGCTTCTCTCCCGTATGAGAGCGTATATGAGTAGTTAAGATACTACTTTTAGAAAATGATTTTCCACAGATATCACAATCATATGACCTCTTACTTGTATGAATGCATTTATGTCGAATTAAGGGACCTCTCTGACTAAATGATTTACCACACGTATCGCAGTGATATGGTTTCTCTCCTGTATGAATACGTTTGTGCCTAGTTAACTCACTATTTCTAGAAAAGGATTTACCACAAACATCACAAGGAAACGACTTCTCTACTTTATGGATATGTCTGTGTCTAGAAAGCTCGCTACTTGTAGAGAATGACTTATCACAAATATCACAGTGATAAGTCTTCTCATCTGTATGAATGATTTTGTGTTTATTCAAGTGTCTTTTTGCAGAGAATGATTTATCACAGATATCACAGTGATATGGCTTCTCACCTGTATGAATGCGACCATGGATAGTTAGGGAATTCCTATTAGAGAATGATTTGCTACAGATATCACACTGATATGGTTTCTCACCTGTATGAATACGTACATGAATAGTTAAGTTACTACTTCGAGAAAATGATTTACCACAGATGTCACAATGATGAGATTTTTCACCTGTAGGAATGCATTTATGTCTAATTAAGTTACCTTTCTGAGTGAATGATTTATCACAGAGATCACCGTGATATGGTTTCTCTCCTGTATGAATATGTTTATGTTCAGCTAACTCAGTACTTCCAGAGAATGATTTACCACAGATATCACATAGATGTTGTTTTTCTTTTGTATGAATATGTTTGTGTCTAGTTAAATCACTACTTCCAGAGAATGATTTACCACAGATATCACAATGATATGGCTTCTCACCTGTATGAATGCGTTTGTGCATATTTAAGTCACTACTTGTAGAAGAGGATTTACCACAGATGTCACAATGAAATGGTTTTTCTCCAGTATGAATCCGTTTGTGTTTAGATAAATCATCTTTCCGAGAGAATGATTTACCACAGTAATCACAGCAATAAGGTTTTATTCCTGTATGTATGCTTTTGTGAAAAGTCAAGTGAATTCTTTGAGAGAAGGATTTCCCACAGACTTCACAGTGATATGGCTTCTCTCCTGTGTGAATGATTTTATGTCTAGTTAAGTCACCTCTTGCAGAGAATGATTTGCCACAGACATCACAGTGATATGGCTTCTCACCAGTATGTATCCGTTTGTGTATAGTCAGTGCATTTTTGTTAGAGATTGCTTTGCCACAGATATCACAATGATGTGGCTTGTCTCCTGTATGGGTACTACTCTGATCAGTTATGGGACTTGTTTCAGACAGTGATATACCAATGATATCACTGTGTGTAGAATTTCCTCCTTTGTCTGTTAGCATATCATTAGGAAAATCAATGTCTTCAGACTCTGTTTTTATAGGAATTGGTGTCTCACATAATTCACTTTTAATCACAACTGGTCTCTCACGTAATTCACATTCCATAATTATTCTTCTCACTTTTAACTCTTATTTTCTACTTCTATATTTCCATCAAATGTGATATTGTTGTATCTAATCAATCTTCTTTCACTCTTTAAAAGATGATAAATACTGACGATGAATCTTGAATAAAATATTCTTTCATGCCAATGTCATCTGATATTTCTGAAATAATAGAGAAACAATAAGACATATAGATGGTACTTAAAACAGAGATTCAACAGCAAAAAATAGTGCTGAATGGCAAATATAAATATTCAGCTCAACAGCTTCACTTTTTAATCTGCTACCTTTAATCATAGTGACTACACAAAACCTACATGATCTGCACATATAACACAGACTACAGCTACATCTTTTCATTGTCTAACATTATCTACGTCAAACTACAGAATAGTTGGAGATAACATTCAGCTCTCTGACCAGTAAAGTCATTTGTCATTCATAGTTTAGCCCCACTATTTCTGGTTTCCCTGGAAGTGTTTACTTTGTTGGAGTTTGCTATATAATAATTTCTGTGGGAGCCAATGGTCTGGTAAGCGAAGTACATGACCTACCCAGGGAAGCTGCGACTGCATATGGTTAATGCAGGTGCTTGGTAGACTAGAACAGGTGAATATCTCAGTCTCTGTGATTTTGTTTTGCCACTTTATGGAAGGAAGTTTTCTGAGGAAGCCGTTGCGAAGGTGGTTCAATTTTCTCACATAATGTTGCTAAACTGTCAACGTTTCACAGCCAGAGTATAGATGTGAGAACTATGATCCACTACACCTTGATTTTTTGTTGCCGGGGTGATGCTCTCCCGTTCCACAAGTTCCTATTTAGTCTCGCTTTAGAGTCTGACATTTGTCTTGTAATCAATGACATCGCTGGACAGTTTGCTCACAATGCATGTGAACGTACCCACTGTATTCAGTCGTTGCCCATTGATAGTAATGGAAGGTTTAGTGTAGAGCTTTCGAGTTAACTGATGCGATTGGCAAGCTGCTCTTGTCACGAGCATACAGACTTGAGAAGCCAAAAAGACTGCTGCAGCTGAGCAACATATGCATGCCAAGAAAATGAGTCCCATCAGATCCCCAACTACCTCCATAATTCTCTGTCCACACTGCCAGACAACTTTCTGGATGCGTCTTGTCCTGATCAGTTACCAAAGCGCCCACAAAACCCAACTCCAATCCCACTATGGGTAGATGGTACTCGTCGATCAGAGGGGCGACTAAAATGAAAATTTAATCCCAGGTCATTTCTGAGTGAGCACACAATATCAAAGGCACTTGATTTAAGTAGACTTAAATACATCGTAACTTCGTCACAAAACGTAATTAGATTGAGAGCCAATAAATATATAGTCATGAAATTTATAATCGTCGTGTTTTTCATTAACACATTAAAATAAATAACATCCTTCGCTAATCCAAAATATACATCTGAATAGGTGATTGTCATATTTCAGGAAGCCTGTAGCCGACTGTCCACTTACTAATATTCTAACTAGTCTGTAGATGCACAAAGGTTGAAAACCGGCATTGGAGTAAATAATACAAAATATTCAATATATTATTTTTAAAACTTAAATAGGAATAATTTACAGTAACAACAATACCAAACAAATATTAATTGTATTAAAAATATCACCCAATTATAAACAAAGTGGACCCTGCATAGGAACAACACAACAAAAATATGCAAGTGATATGTTAAATACAAAGATCACCAACAATTATATTGATAGAAGAAAAGATGAAGAAAAAAATACCTCATAAAAATGACATGTATTAAGAAGTCAGTTTTGTTATGTGGGTTGATCGTTGGAAAAGTTTTTACTGCTACATGTATACACACACACACATATATATGTATGTATATATAGTAGGTAAATATAACTAATTTTTTTTCAAGCTAAATAAATGTTTGTTTAGTAAGATTTAAAAACCTTAGTTTGTTTGTCAATGGCAGTATAAAGCTGATATCCGGTTGAGCATGCGCAGGAAATTATGTCATCTGAAAAATGCACGCATGCATACGTAAGTTGTGGTGGGGGCGTGAGGACAGGACTTCTGAGAGAGGAGGGGCACAGTATCTTGAAATAAGGAACATGGTCCGAATCCTTGCAACAGAATGATCTCCAAAGAAGGAACCGAAAAAGCCTTAAACTTAATGTCCAGTTAAGTTACTCACCCAAACACATGATGTTGCAATGTGAATACAGAACTCGAAAGAATCCGACGTTCTAAAATACGATGTTATCCCAACCCCCACCTTTTTTTTTCCTCCAAAAATCCCCTTGGATTTCTGATTTCAAAAACGAAAGTCATTTTGCATCCCCACAAAAGACAATCTTTTACCGGTGGAACTGCCTCTTCGAAATTCTTTAGCTGTTTTCCTTGAAAACTTCGGAAAGTTTCGGTTTCGCACATCAGATACGCTCTTGTGTTTTATCTTATAGTTTTTCATGTCGCTTACAAAAATTATAACTGTTGGTACTATTCAAGAAGAGTGGTCTCGGTGCGCGCACTCGCGAACTCGCGCATCCTAAGACTGCCTAGCGCGTCATGCGCAAAACATGAATGAGGGTTTTTTTTCTAAACAAAGTAGATAATTTTTTTTAAACAAAGTAAATAAATTATACACTACCTGTTTTTTGGTAAAGAGTCCATTAAAAAGTCGGTCTTTCAAAATCTACTGTTGTACAATGGTATCAGTACAAGTAATTATCTTTTGCGTAACCCCTACCAAATTGATGGACTTGGGCACATCGTAGAAATAGATGAATCTATGATGTGCAAGCGCAAATACAACGGAGGATGGGATAGAGAGGATAAAAATAGGTTTTTAGTCTTTGTACCTGACCGTTCTTCTGAAACTCTTCTTCCACTTATTAAAAAATTGATGAAACCAGGGATGACTATATATTCTGATTGTTGGAGTGCGTACAATGGGATTACTGAAATAGATGCGACACCAAAATACACCCTGGAAGAACGTAAAACGACGTTTTAAGAGTAAGATGGGGAAGATTCAACAAAAAAAAAAATTGATGGAGTAGTCACGACTCGCTAGCGCGGATGCGCGAGTGCGCGCACCGGGACCACTCTTCTTGAATAGTACCATAACTTTTTTATTAACAAATTGAATTAAAGATATGGCAAGCCTTGAAAGACTGGAATCAATTTTAAGCTATTGTATGATAATGGTTTCAAATTTTGGCACTCGACCAGCAATTTTAGGGGAGTAAATTGATTACACCAAGTGCTCAACTGATACTTGTTTTGTCGTCCCAATTGGCAAAGTTAACTAAGACTGCATTAGGATACAGAGCGTAAAGCAGGAAGAAATGCCACTAAGTTTTTTTTGTCCGGCGTGCTCATGATTCTGCTACTGTATTACAACAAAATAAAACCTTATACACTAATCTTATTGTATTATTTAATAAAATTATTTGCCATAACCACATAAATGTACCCGACCGCCGATTTTGTTTTCTTGTAACTTACAGAAAAATAGATATTTCTGATAGAAATTTTCTACAAATACTTTTCATATGGTGTCAGTCCCAATGACATTTGAATTTGTTGTGAAAAATATTTTTCGTGGGTGGGTAGAGGAGCTGCAGATAATTCACATGGTCTTTCTTCATAACTGTTACAGAAAAATAGTTAATTAAAAAAAAAATTTTCTACCAATACCTTTCAGATGGTATAGAGTACGATTATATCGAAATTTAATATGGGGGTAAAATTTTGGGTAATTTTTCAGATTAAAACCCGCACGATCTTCAACGGGGTGTTAGGGTTAGGGTCAGGGTTAGGATTTTAGGGTTAGGTTTAGTGTTTAGGGTTACAGTTACAGTTAGGGACGGAATTCTAACTAAAGCCCTAACCCTAGTGAAGATCGTGCGGGTGTTAATCTGAAAAATTACCAAATTTTGTGACAGGGCACGCATACATACAGATGCATGTAACAGAGAGACAGACAGAGAAAGAAAGAGAGAGAGAAGGAGAACGTGTTTAGTGCAAGGAAAATCTTATAGTTGAAAGGAGAAGACAAAAGTGCGAGAGCAGGGGAAAGTGGTGTTGCTGAAAGAGTAGGCAAAGGAAAAGAAAGAAAACGTGTTTATTGCAGTGGTGGTGAGGTTAAAAAAAAAGAAGAGAGAGAGGGTGCATATATGTTTTACTTCAGGGAGCGCTGATTAATGGTAGTGGCGGCGGCTGTAGGTATATTGGTTGAAGAGGGTGGTGATGGTGTCAGTTGGGATTTGGATTAAAGAAGGTGGGAGTGGTGGTGGTTGCACAACGTTATTCGTAGTTTTTATTTGTTTTGTTATTTTACTTAGGCCATCACTTGACGCATGCGCATTGGTGAATTAATTGTCGTCTGCTCAGTGAAAGCTTTTCGTTGTGAAGAAAGCCTGAATAGACGATGTTAGCAAACAAGAGGATTCCGGGTAAGTTCTTGTCATAATTTTTATTGGCTTAGTGCATAATTATTGCAGCTTTTTTTCTTTCAATAAATTTTATTTAATAAAACAATATTTAACAAAAACATCTTTAATTATGCACCAACCCGATGTTTTCTAATGACCGTATTAAGATTTGTTAAAAACTTTACCAACGTATTTCAGCAATTATTATAAAATAACTCCATTGTCCCACCTTTTCACGGTTAAAATTAAACCATCTCATTTTCTCCTCTGTCTACCATAGTAATAGTTTGTTCTGAGTAAAACAGTTTATTTCGGTTTCTTTCTGTGTTGTGTGAGTGATGTAAAACATAAGATTAAATTTGTTGCAAATTATTATACAGGCTACTTAGATCAAGTAAGTGCAAAGGCATTCTTGCTTTTTTTTCTTCTTGATTTTTATATTGTATCGAAAAATGGTTTTATAGAGTGAGAAAAGTATGAAAAATCGTAGAAAATAATGAAAAAAAGAATAAACTAAAACAATGAATAAATTTTAATTGTGAAAAAGTACGATGAAGAAAGATTGGAAGGTTTAGAACATTCTCTTTAAATAACACGAATTGCAATTGTTGCAAAATCTAGAATACAATAAAAGATACATCGACAGAAAGAAAAGTAGACAAGATGTTGGATGGGTGGGTGGGGCCTACCACCTTGAGAAGGAAAAATTGTTTTACAGTTAGGCCTTTTACCGTCCCCTCGGTCTAGGTTCGAGCTGGGAAGGGAGGCCTGTGACTCCTAGGTCATGCTTTATGATCTCGTTAAGGGCAGCATGGCGTAGAAGGCGGCCAGCACTATAATGGCATGACAATGGATGGAGGCCGAAAGAACCCACAATGGATCTGCAGCGGCATTTATGAGGCTCATAGATCTGGGTTCCAAGCCTAAAGGAAACCCAAATGCGCAGACAGTCACTATCAAGCTAGACCGAGGCCTGACGGAACGACAATTTTCTCGTTCCGTGCCAACTTGGTGTGTTTAGCTACCAGCCGAGGGTCCGATCCTCGTCAGCCTTTGAAAGACTAATTCTCAATGTACCGCTCGCTCTCTGAAAGGTTTACGGTCCAGCCTGTGACAGTGGAGAACTGCAGCGTTTTCGTCCGCCAGACCAAATCCTTGCTCACCTTTACTTGCAGCAACATATTTTCCATTTTGTCTGCTGGAACCAAGAGGCTGTCTGACAAGCCTTTTCGTTTGTTTGTTTGTTTTAGACATTTCTCTCCTGTGAGGAAGAGATATTAATTACACAAATCCATTCACACATTTCCCCGAAATACACTGATTTTCTTTATTAAAAAAAAAACAAAATGAAAAAGAAACAAAAAGTGAGGAGAAGGAGAAAAAAATAGCGCACCATTAGAGTACGTTACTGATAAGTATAATGATGATGATGGTGATAGTGCTATTAATACTGATTAATGGCGGCGGTGGCTGTAGGTATATTGGCTGAAGAGGGTGGTGATGGTGTCAGTTGGGATTTGGATTAAAGAAGGTGGGAGTGGTGGTGGTTGCACAACGTTATTCGTAGTTTTTTTTTTTTTGTTATTTTACTTTGGCCATCAGTTGACGCATGCGCATTGGTGAATGAATTGTCGTCTGCTCAGTGAAAGCTTAGAGTTGAGAAGAAAGCCTGAATAGACGATGTTAGCAAACAAGAGAAGGATTCAAGGTAAGTTTTTATTGGGTTGGTGCATAATTATTGCAACTTTTTTTTCAATAAATTTTATTCAACGAAAACAATAACTATGTTTAACAAAAACATCGTTAATTATGCACCAACCCAATGTTTTCTAATGACCGTATTAAGATTTGTTAAAACTTCACCAACGTATTTCAGCAATTATTATAAAATAACTCCATTGTCCCACCTTTTCACGGTTAAAATTAAACACTCTCCACAAATGGATCGGTGAAAAAGAATATTAGAATTTTGAAAGATATAGTGATAAAACATTAATTTCAGTCCTTTCAAATGTTGAAAAGAATATATTTTTTTTAATAGAAGTATAATGGGACGAAAAAAGATCTCATTTTCTCCTCTGTCTACCATAGTAACAGTTTGTTCTGAGTAAAACAGTTTATTTCGGTGTCTTTTTGTGTTGTGTGAGTGATGTAAAACATAAGATTAAATTTGTTGGAACATAAGATTAAACATAAGATTAAATTTGTTGGAAATTATTATCCAGGTTACTTAAATCAGGTAAGTGCTAATGCATTCTTGTTTTTTTTTTCTTCTTGATTTTAATATTGTATCGAAAAATGGTTTTATAGAGTGGCAAAAGTATGAAAAATCGTAGAAAATAATGAAAAAAAGAATAAACTAAAACAATGAATAAATTTTAATTGTGAAAAAGTACGATGAAGAAAGATTGGAAGGTTTAGAACATTCTCTTTAAATAACACGAATTGCAATTGTTGCAAGATCTAGAATACAATAAAATAACTACAAATAAAGAAGAAAAAAAATTATACAAATCTGCCTCCAACTTTGTTTCCTCATAACTTTCAGAAAACTTAACTTTTTTGCTGAAATTTTCTGCAAATGCCTCTCAGGTATAGATTACGATTATAACGGAATTCACTGTGATAAAAAGAAATTGTTGGGTGTACACACATACATAGACACATTACATAATTTTTATCAACATTTCATGTTTCATTCTTTGTGTACGCGCCTCCCAATTAATTTTTTATTAACATTAAATTCCGACATGATCGTAATCAACACCACCTGTAAGGTATTTCTAGTAAGTTTCATTTCAAGCATATCAATTTTTCCTTTAAGTTATGAGGAAACAGAGTCTAGTGAGACAAGGTACATTTGTGTGTGGTATACCGAGAAAATATCATTTTAATGGTTGATTGCCGTTCCAGTGGCACAAGAATGGTGAGGGTGAGGAGACAATCGTTTTAAAACAAGGATTTAAAATTTTTTCAAGGGCTTCACCCTGTTGTTTTGAAATGTGCGGTGAAGAAAAATTGACAGCTACTCCGTAAAGTTTATATTTTAAAATATAGACCTTTTGATTCTGAAACACCCTACCTCCCTCGCCTTTTCGCTTACGTCACTTGCGCATGCGTAGATACATGCTAAGCAATTAGCAGACGATCCTTTATTAAAATCTTTTATTCTTTAAGAATTATCTCGAAATTTAAGTCTCATTTCCAATATCACAACCTTTTAAAAATTTTTGATTATTATTATTATTTTTTTAATTACAGATATAAAGGTAATCTTTGCTTTTATCAGCACATATTGTAAAGCTGAGTTTGTGAGTGTGTGTGTTGCATCTATAGAAATCCACACCCTACAAGATAGCAATCTGGGAGTCCAATGGATTCCTCATGGTCGAAAATGCCCGGAATCGGCCATTTATTATTATTATTTTTTGCTCCCTAAGACGTGAATTTTTGTATTAAAAATTATTTTAAATCATAACTTCTAACAATTAACAAGTTGGAGAAATACACCAGCACTTGCAAACATGAGTTAAGTCTCCTTCTATCAACGAGAGAGAGAGAGAGATAGAGAACCGATTTTTAAAATTTCGTCTAGATAATTTTATGTTCACAAGACATACTAATGAAATGGTAATAGTCCAACCAAGTGTAATTTTTTTTTACAAAATACAAAATATTTCAGTTATAATCATTAAAAAAATGAAGACATCAAAAATACTTTGATTCGTCCAAAAATTATCTGATAGAAATTCTGTGTTGAAGGCCCATTACTTTTATTGTTTATTAACTTAATTTTAATTTTTTTTTAGTACTGTATGACAAATATTTTTACAAAAGAAAAAAACAATGATTTAATTAAGTAGCTGTACTTTATTATCTGAAAGAGGAATCATTCTGTTGTTGAGATACATTGCATAGCATTTAACCCAGTATATACATTAGATACAAGAATAACGTAGAGAAGGGAGATTATAAGACATATGTTTATCATGGTATGGAGGAACTTCAAAATTACTTTGAATTATGTACATCTGATTTCTTGTGGGAGCTCAAAACATCTCATGGAGTGAGCACAAGAGCAAAGAGGGGATTTATGAACTGATTCTAGCCACCTCTGCTGTTGTTCAACAGAGTAGTTTTTGCTATCAAGCTGCATAATAAACCATATCAGATGTTATATTTTGCAAATTTTTGCATCCTACAAGAAGACAATGAACTATAGATACATCATCATGTGCAGTGGCACATGGCATGAAACTGAGAAATCACCAAAGGTAAGAAGGGACAGATATATTTGGTGTGGTATGATGGTACCTGATGTGTAATGAAATATTCAATTATTTCTCACTTATCAATTCGTGCAGGCAGAGCTGTATGGCAACCACATACATTCAGGTTCAGTCCCACTGCATGGCACCTCAGGCAATTATCTACAATCTCCCCAGGCCAACCAAAGCCTTATGAGTAAATATGGTAGAGGAAAATTCTGTGGAAGTCTATCGTATACTTGTGTGTATGTGTGTGAGACTATGTACAACAGTCGCCATGCCTTGACATCATGTGATAATTTTAAATGAGTGACACTGTTGTGCAAGCAGTGTCCTTTGTTTCCAAAATGCAAAAACATTTCTGGCCATGGGAAAATATTACCCTACTTGAAAATAGGAGAATGTTGGTGACGGGAAGGGTATCCAGCTATAGAAAATCTGCCTCAACAAATTTTATCCAAATTATGTGCGCATGTAAAAGTGAATGTTATAACAACAATGATAACTGTACAGTGAAGTAATCCTTGATATCTGATGAATACATTAATCAGTCATTTAACCATAATGTCACATAACCAACAGTATCTTTTCTCCTTTCTGGAAATACATTACATTGAATATATACAAATAAATACTTTTATTAACAATATCACACTGGTAACTTATGGCACCAATATTGTTATTATCGGAGTTATACAAAATGTAGCATTGCCATATTTTAACACAGTTGTGTCGTTATTACTGCATTCATAAATTTATGTTTAGATATCTTTTCATAGGAAATGTTCATACATTTTCATGCAAAATTATACTTCAGCATGAATACATACATGTGTAGCTAAGAGATGTTTCCGAGAAAATGATTTACCACAGATATAACATTCATATGGCTTTTCGTCAGCATGAATATACTTGTGACAAGTCAAGTCACTAGATCGAGAGAATGATTTACTACAGATATCACAGTGATATGGCTTCTCTCCTGTATGAATTCGTATGTGAGTAGTTAAGGAATTTCTATAAGAGAAAGATTTACCACAAATATCACAATGATATGGCTTTTCTCCTGTATGAATATATTTGTGTATAGTTAAGTCATTACTCTGAGAGAATGATTTACCACATATCTCACAGTGATATGGCTTGTCTCCTGTATGAATCCGAATGTGAGTAGTTAACTCACTACTTTGAGAGAATGATTTACCACAGATATCACAGAGATAAGGTTTCTCTCCTGTATGAATTCGTTTGTGAGTAGTTAAATGGCATCTTCTGTTGAATGATTTCCCACAGATGTCACAGTGATATGGCTTCTCACCTGTATGAATATATCTATGAGTAGTTAAGTCACTACTTTTACAAAATGATTTACCACAGATTTCACAATGATACGGCTTTTCTCCTGTATGAATTCGTTTGTGTACAGTTACAGTACTTGAATGAGAGAAAGATTTACCACAAATATCACAGTGATATGGTTTTTCTCCTGTATGAATATATTTGTGAGTGCTCAAGTGACTATTTCGAGAAAATGATTTACTACAGATATCACACTGATATGGCTTATCTCCTGTAAGAATCTGTTTTTGTATAGTTAAAGCATTTGTATGAGAGAAAGATTTATCACAAACATCAGATGGAATTAGCTTCTCTCCTGAATGAATATACTTATGTCTAGTTAAGTAACTGCTTCGAGAGAATGATTTACCACAGATTTCACATGGATATGTCTTCGCACTGGTATGAATGCGTTTGTGTATGGTTAAGGTGCTTCTACAAGAAAATGATTTATTACAGATATCACAGCAATATGGCTTCTCTCCTGTATGAGTACGTATGTGGGTAGTTAAGTTACGACTATGGAGAAATGATTTCCCACAGACATCACAGTGATGTGGCTTCTCACCTGTATGACTGCATTTGTGTATAGCTAAGACATTTCTATCACTGAATGATTTTCCACAAATATTACATGCATATGGCTTCTCTCCTGTATGAATATGTTTATGTTTGATTAAGACATGTCTATAAGTGAATGATTTACGACAAACTGTACAGTGATATGGCTTCTCACCTGTGTGAATACGTTTGTGAATATTTAAAGTTCCTGTTCTGGAGAATGATTTACCACAGATATCACACTGATGTGAATTATCACCTGTATGTATATGTTTGTGTATTGTTAAGGAGTTTTTATGAGTGAATAATTTACCACAGATGTCACATCGATATGGCTTCTCACCTGTATGGATGCGTATGTGGGTAGTTAAGTCACTACTTCCAGAAAATGATTTACCACAGATGTTACAGTGATATGGCTTTTCACCTGTATGTACACGCTTGTGCTTATTTAAGTCACTACTTGCAGAGAAGGATTTACCACAGATTTGACAGGGAAATGGTTTTTCTCCAGTATGAATTCGTTTGTGTTTAGATAAATCGTATTTCCGAGAGAATGATTTACTACAGAAATCACAACAATATGGTTTTATCCCTGTATGTATGCTTTTGTGAAAAGTCAAGTGAATTCTTTGAGAGAAGGATTTCCCACAGATTTCACAGTAATATGGCTTCTCCCCTGTGTGAATAATTTTGTGCCTAGTTAAATGAGTTTTTGCAGAGAATGATTTACCACAGATATCACAGTGATAGGACTTTTCACCCGTATGGATACGTTTGTGTTTAGTTAAGTAACTACTTGAAATGAATGATTTACCACAGATATCACAGTGATATGGCTTCTCCCCTGTATGAATACGTTTGTGTACAGTTAAGGCTTTCCTTTGAGTGAACGATTTACCACAGATATCACAGTGGTTTGGTGTTTTACCCATTCCTTCTAGCATGTCATTAGGAAAAGCTATCCTTTCAGGCTCTGTTTTGATTATAATTGATTTCTCACATAATTCATTTTCCATAATTCTTCTTCTTTCACCAGTTCTTTAATTAGTTTATTTTTATTTTCTACCAAGAAACTTTTTTCAGCTTCGATCTTTGTTGATATATGAAGATGATAGAAACTAGTTTAGTAAAATCGTCGAAATTTCATTCGAATGCTAATCACTCTTGAATATAATCCAGACAGTGAAACAGAAAATTTCGCTGATAATTTCAGCTCACAAGAAGTATTTCACAGAAATTCCATCATGCATTTCTATTTCGAATATGGTCCTTTTGTCTTTAAACGATATATATTTATGACGAATCTGAATTAAAAAAAAAAAATTTCTGCCAAAACCATTCGATATTCTGAAACAGTAAAGAAACAGTATAAGATGTAGGGGAATACTTAAAAGTAGGAACTTTATATTTCTATATAATTTTTAATACAATTAACGTTTATTTTTAGTGTTGTAATTTGATTCCACTTTCTTTTCAATTTGCTATTACAAATTACATCATTTAACATTCTGTGATGTTTATATACTGGCATAAGCTATGCCTAAACATTTACAAACTACAGCTACACATTCAAATTGTCAAACAAATATATTACACTACAACAATAAGGGATGATAAAATTTGGTTCTCCGTCCAGAAAAGTCATTCAGCATCAATCATTTATAGTTTAGCTCCAGGTCATTTCTAAGTAGATGTAAAGATAGCTTATTTAAGCTGACTGTAAATTCATCACAAACATATCAAGATTTCATTCTTATGAATTATAATTACATCGCCAGTCAATATATCGTCGACAAATTTATTATCGTCGTGTTTTTCATCCGCAGGTTAAGAGACATTGCAAAACATTGCCTATATCATTATCAAAGTAAAATAACATCCATCGCTAACCAAAATATGCATCTGAAACGATAATTCTCTTCTATTCCATCGAGTTTGTGGCCATCTGTCAACTTGTGTAGATGTACAAAGGTTGACGACTCCCGGGGATAGAAACTCCATGATTGGGTGGACATAATACAAATTATTCAATCAATCTAATTTTGAAGCTTAAATCAGAAGATAGTTAACAGCAACAACACTAAAAATAAACGTTAATTGTATTAAAAATATCCCGAATTATAAACAAGGTGGACACTGCATAGTATTAAAACAAAAAAAAAAATGGAATTGACGTGTTAAATATACAAATCACTAAACATTATACTGATGGAAGACGAAAAAAAGACGATTGAATGAAGAAAACAACATGAACAAAAAATACCTCATAAATCACAACTGTTGTTCGGAATTAGTGGTGGTGGTAATGTGTGTTAAACAAAGAAATAAATATATATATATATATATATATATAGTATTTAAATATAACTAACTGCCGTTTGAAATTAAATATTCTTCGATTTTCATTGTTAATGGAAACCTGATGTCGATATCCGGTTGAACATGCGCATAGCGATGTTATGATAAAGCTTAGAATAGAGATACTCGATTTATATTTTTAAAATTTTTCTTCGCATTTTTGTTGCCAACGAAAAAAATTACAATTTTGTCTCGAAAAGTGCTTTTTCACACTCTGAATTCACATTCCGCTGAAATCAACTTTACCTTTCATCCTTTCGGGGTCGATAAATAAGTACCAGTTGAGCACTGGAGTCGATGTAATCGACGAGACCCCTCTATTATTATTGTTGTTGTTACATATTTTTTCTTCTTTTTCCTCGTTCCTTTCTGTAGAAGAGCGTTAGCTAGACTAAAAAAAAAAACAGGAGTTACATAATCACCGTAGTCACTTATATATTCATTCACAGCTGAGTGTTTGTACCATATTTTATAACTTCTTCAGAAGCTCTGTGTGTGTGTGTTGTTATTTTGTCTCCTAGTCTTGACATAGCATAATAGCTGTTCTATCATACAAGCAGCATAATTTGTTTCCAGTCTTACATAAAAATATTTGTGGATAATAAAAACTATAATTTGCTTAGAAATTGGTTAAGTGCTGCAATCTGTAAAAATTTTTTAATGGGTAACATCAAATTCATGCACATGTGGAAAAGTGAATATCAAAACTGATTATTATGATGATAGCTAGGGCATACGCTCTTTCAGGTGCAAAGACAGGAAAAATTTTGCTCCTCTATTACACGTTAGGTGGAGGTTTCTGGATCTATGAATTATTCTGTCAAATATAACCTGATGAATTTCTGACAAAGCCACCTCTAAGTGAGAAATTATCCATACTAACAGAATTCCTTCAAGCACTAGTAAAGCGCTCTATAGTCACCAGTCCCAGCATCAACAGTAGTTAGGAATCTAACCCTGTGAACTGAACCAGCCAATTAGAATGAGTCAAATTCAATAACAACCAAAATATGTGTGCTTGTATATTTCTTCATACATATATGTACAAATGTTTGTGTGTATCAGAGGACAATTTTCTCATCCTTCAGAGAAATTGCCAGCACTATTTAAATCAAACATAACTTAGCTGTAATCATCATCATTTAATGCCCATTTTCCATGAGCTGGATGGTTTGACAGGAGCTGTCCAGACTCCAATTGTCTGTTCTGGCATGGTTTCTACAACTGGATGCCCTTCCTAATGCCAACCACTTTGTGGGGTGTGCTAATTGACTTTCATGTGCCACCAGCACAGGTGCTTTTATGCAGCACCAGCACAACTGCATTTTATGTGGCACTGGCACCTGTAAAGGACAAGCCTGTATGTATGGATGACAGCAATTTTACTTGGCTTGATGCCTCTTCTCAAGTACAGTAAATCACCATAACCACCCCCGGTCCCTTATCATTTCCCCAGTGAGGCTCAGTGTCTGAAGATCCTTTCTCAGCACTTTGTTCCACATCTTCCTTGTCTACCCCTCCCACAGGTTCCCTCCACAATTAGAGCTCAGCACTTCCTTATGCAGCTGTCCCTATCCACATGCATCATGTGACCAAACCAACTGAGTCTTCTCTCTTACACACATTTGATGCCTCTTATACCATTTACACTTTGTCATGTGTGCACACTGACATTACCCAATCAGTGGAACATGCTAGCTTCATTTCTTTCAAGTCTTCACTGCCATATGAACACAGGCATCAGACAAAGTTGCATACCATACATTTGTCAGTAGTGTTATTAGATAGTTAATAAATATTTATGTACAATCATCATATATTAGAAAAACTAAGTGTATAGGCCTGTTAATGAAAATGTTCCAGGTTATGTTATGTGGAGTAATTATATCCAAACAAAACAAGTATGAAAGTACCTTCAGGTGTCTCATGCAAACAAGGCCACCTGTCCAAACAATGTCCCTATCATTCACCTCAAACATTGGGCCTCAGAACTAGCCCCTGTACTTACCGCTCTTTAAATTCTCTACAGGGACCTAAATTAGTCTTAGGAAACACACCACACTATCTCATTCCCCAAAATGGCAATTTTTCTAACCCTGTCAACAATTGCCCTATTGCACTCACCTTTAGGTAATGGAGACAGCCATTAACAAAGGCATCTTCTAACACTTTGTATATCTCTTTCTCCCTCAGACTTCAAGTATAGTTTCTGTAAAGCTAAATCCACTGGTGACCCATGACTAGTTTCTTGCCTTGGAGAAATTTGGTGGAAGCAATGTTGTCATCCTTCACATCAGTAAAGTTTTTCAAAGTATTTGGCATGCAAGTCTATTGAAGTCGTTCACCTATTAGCTCCACCTGTCCCTCACCACTTGAATCAATAACTTCCTGTCAGATTGTCATATCAGTATATATGTTCATGAAGCTCTTTCAGTTTCTCATTTTATCAACACTATCTTCCTTCTATGCATCAATAACTTACTTGTCACCACATTCAGCTGCCACTCTCACAAAGATCACACAACCCTTCATCCTTCTCTAACATTCTCCAACCATGCCTCATCCTAGGCACCACACTGACACTATGAACATGTCTTTTTCAATGGCAAGAAATAAAATCTGTACTTGTGTCAAGAAACCATCATCACATTTCCCTTAAATATGAGAAGTACTGAACTGGAGACATCACAATCACTCCAATGGTGTCTCACAACCACTGACGATCATCCTTGCAAAACCATACCTTTAACAATGCAAGGAACACATCCCAACATCTAGCCTACTGATGCTATATTCTTGGTAAGGCAGCTGCAGGAGAAGTACTTAGCCAAAAATAAACCTCTGTACTTGGCTTTGACAGGGCCCCCCACTCCCTTATCTGGTGGGCAATGAGGAAGCTAGAGATAGACAAGTAGTTGGTAAGAGCTGTAAAAGGCATGTATAGGGATACTGTTAGTAAGGTGAAAGTCAGCAATGAATATAGCAATAAATTCAGTGTACAGGTAGGAGTAGACCAATGTTCAGTTTTCAGCTTCCTTTTTTTTCATCATAGTCCTCCAGGCTATAACAGTTTATTTTGACTTGGTTTCTACAGTTGGGTACCTTTATCTACTAAACTCTTTTTCTTTGTATCATGTCAGCATATGAAATCTCATTTACAGTCACATTTAACAAGATGGCTGAGTTGCAACTTTAGTGTGGTTGTTAGTCCTATCTTCTCTTGCTGTTATTAATGCCAGGTAGATTGTTAGGGTGCATGTGTTGACAATAATAATACTAAAATTTGATTGAATTGCCAAATATTTTATTTACCACCACACTATGTATGTACATTCAATAAATTAATATTGTGTAAGTGGTACAGGGTATATGAATCATTGCATATAATGAATATTCATTTATTTGACACTCCTTCTCTAGTTAAGACATATGAATAGGAGAGAAAGATGACTTGAGAGAGTACCATAGAGGAAAAACAGTCAACTTGTACAAGTCCTGGTACAGCTCTATGGTCAGATTAAATTTTCCAAAATAGGTGATAAAGTTGAGAGAATATTCATACACAGGGAAAGCTGTATGGTCAGTATAGACATGGGAAATCTCTACCCTAATTTTCATTTTCTTTCTATTAAATAACTGTTGGCACAGAAGATTCTAGAATGTATTTGAATAGAAAAGTTCCACACTTCCTTGGCCATAAATCAGCCAGTACTGATTCTGCAGGCATTATTACCTTTTATGAAAATATATTAGGTTGTGATTAATATCTTTATAGCATAGCAGTTTGGTAAAAGGTGAGGGATATGTTAAGTAGTAGGGTGAATTTGTTTGACTCATCCCTCTGAGGCAGTGACCTAGCCTCGTTGCAGTCTAGTGACTGACTGAAACATCTTATAAATAAATAAATAAAAGTATTTTTGAAGATCCATAACTACAGATGATTCTGCTGTGTCAATTACAGCCTGCAGATACTTCGAGTAGCCTTCCACGAGCTTGCTGCATTGGTCTGCTGACAGTTTTCACCATTCTTCATGGCATAACTTCTTGAGCTGTGTCAGATTGGATGGAGAACGTTGGTGCACAGCCAGCTTTAGATCTCGCCATAGATTTTCTATAGGATTGAGGTCTGGAGACTGGCTGGGCCACTCCAAAACTGTGATCATCTTTGAGTGAAAAATCTACAGAACGGAATTTTTTAAACCATTTCTGACAAGTGCATTCTGTTAACCAACACCATAAACTTTACATATCTCTTTGTGAGCCCAAGCAGCTTTCTTGCCTTTACAGAAATAAAAAAGCAAAATATGGTGAAAATGTTCATTTTTGCACTCCATGTTAAAACTGACACTGAACAGCTGTAAACAAAATTACATGTAATTTGCTTCTATAGTAAGCTAAAAGTAACGGCTATCAAATGTCAAAAGGAAAAAATCATAACATTGACAAAATACATTAAAAAAAAAATCGTAACTCTATTTGCAAAAAACAAAATTACTTTCTTGCCAACCCAATATTAGGGAATATTTTTAATACAATTAACATTTGTTTGTAATGTTGTTGTGGTTAATAATCTCCCTATTGAAAATTAAATGCATATTAAATGGTGTGTTGCCTGTGTAAATAATTTTGTGAGTAGTTAAGTCACATATAAATATATATGTGTCCTGCACATATGCTAGGACACAATAACCTCCTAAGCAGACATAGTGTAGATATAAATATAATATGGGAACCAGTATTAAGAAAAGATAAAATAATCCCTAAAATTCACTCTATAATTGCCCAAAGGCATATAGCATAGTGGATAAGGGTGTGGGCTACTAACCCTCAGATTCTAAGTTCAATCCCAGGCAGAAAACAGAAAAATAACATCAGAAACATAGGAAAGAAAACAATTTAACCCATTAGTCAAATAAAGGGTTGGGTTTGAAATTTAACCAAAGCACCTGATGAAGCTTGCAGTGTACATCAGCCGAAACGTTTGTGATAAACAAAATGAGGACACTTATCCTTCCATTGTAAATAATGTATCTTTACTCACTTCTGGAATTATTCCACATGCAATATAAATATTTTCAAAGAATGCTTTTATTGACAATTTATCTCACTAACATACTTATTTCTTGTTATGTATCGCATAATTTTGGTGGTTATCACACTACTGTACTTTTTTACATGTTCCAATACATTTATAGTTACATATTTCAAAACATTTTACATCAAAATATTAGTCTTTCATATGAGTAATTCAGTGATACTTTTGAGAGAATGATTTGCCATACATTGCACAGGGTTAAAGCTGGTCTCCTATATGAATATATTTATGAGTTATGTCACAAATTCAAGAGAATGATTCCCCACAGAGAACACAGTCTTATGATTTCTCTCCAGTAGGAATGCATTTGTGTGTTATTAAGTAACTACTTCGAGAAAATGATTTACCACAGATATCACAGTGATATGGTTTTTCCCCAGTATGGGTACGCATATGTTTACTTAATAGACTTGCTAGAGCAAATGATTTGCCACAGATATCACAGAGATATGGTTTCCCTCCAGTATGAACATATTTGTGAGTAGTCAAGTGACCTCTTCTAGCAAATGATTTACCACAGATATCACAGTGATATGGTGTGTCTCCTGTGTGAATAAATTTGTGAGTAGTTAAGTCACTACTTTTACAAAATGATCTACCACAGATATCACAGTGATATGGTTTCTCTCCTGTATGAATGCGTACATGTATAGTTAATTTACAATTTGAAATGAATGATTTACCACAAATATCACAAGCATATGGTTTCTCTCCAGTATGTGTGCGTTTGTGTATAATTAAAGCATTACTATGAGAGAAGGATTTACCACAGATATCACAATGATGTGGTTTCTCCCCAGTATGAATGCGTTTGTGCTTAGTTAAATCACCAGTTCGAGAGAATGATTTACCACAAATATCACAGTGATAGGGCTTCTCACCTGTATGAATGCATTTATGTATAATTAAGGCAGCTCTATGACAGAATGATTTATCACACACATCACATGGATATGGTTTGTCTCCTGTATGAATAAATTTGTGTTTTGTTAAATTACCACTGAAAGAGAAAGATTTACCACACACATCACAGTGATATGGCTTCTCTCCTGTATGAGTGCGCTTGTGTATATGTAAGCTACCACTTGTAGAAAATGATTTACCACAGATATCACAATACGGCTTCTCTCCATTATGACTTCGTTTGTGATTAGTTAAGAGACTTCTATTAGTGAATGATTTATCACAAATAGTACATGAATATGGCTTCTTGCCTGTATGAATAAGTTTGTGAGTAGTAAAGTCATTATTTCCAGAGAATGACTCACCACAGATATTGCAGTGATATTGCCTGCCCACTGTATGAATTCGTTTGTGCATAGTTAAGACATTTTTCCGAGAGAATGATTTACTACAGATATCACAATGATATGGCTTCTCTCCTGTGTGAATTCGTTCGTGTGTAGTTAAGACATCTCCACGGGAGAATGACTTACCACACACATCACAGCAATGTGGCTTCTTGCCTGTATGAATTCGTTTGTGAGTAGTTAAATTACTCCTTGCAGTGAAGGATTTACCACAAATATCACAGTGATATGGCTTTTCTCCTGTATGTGTACGTATGTGGATAGTTAAGTTACGACTTTGTAAAAATAATTTACCACAAATGTCACAATGATATGGCTTCTCAGCCCTGTGACTCCGTTTGTGTATAGTCAAGGCATTTCTATGCGAGAATGATTTACCACAGATATAACAGTGATATAAATTATCTCCTGTATGAATGCGTTTGTGTTTATTTAAGCTACTACTAGTAGTGAAAAATTTACCACAGCTTTCACAATGAAATGGTTTTTCTCCAGTATGAATCCTTGTGTGTTGAGTTATGGCATTTCTATCAGTGAATGATTTATTGCAAATAGCACATGAATATGGCTTCTCTCCTGTATGAATACGTTTGTGAATAGTTAGAGTTCCTGTTCCAGAAAATGATTTACCACAGATATCACAGCGATATGGCCTTTCCCCCGTATGAATACGTGTATGTACATTTAAAGACCCTGTTCCAGAGAATGATTTACCACAGATATCACAGCGATGAGGTTTCTCACCTGTATGTATACGTTTGTGAGTATTTAAATTGCTACTTCCAGAGAATGATTTACCACATATATCACAGTGATATGGCTTCTCACCTGTATGAACACGCTTGTGTTTATTCAAGTCACTACTTGTAGAGTAGGATTTACCACAGATATCGCAGTGAAATGGTTTTTCTCCAGTATGAATGCGTTTGTGTTTAGTTAAATCTTGATTTCGAGAGAATGATTTACCACAGAAATTACAAGAATATGGTCTTACTCCTGTATGAATGCTTTCATGAAATGTCAAGTGAATTTTTTGAGAGAAGGATTTCCCACAGACTTCACAGTGATATGGCTTCTCTCCTGTGTGTATGATTTTGTGTCTTGTTATATCAGCTGTTGCAGAGAATGATTTACCACAGATATCACAATCATATGGCTTCTCTCCTGTGTGAATGATTTTATGTGCAGTTAAGTGACTTGTTGTACAGAAAGATTTACTACAAACATCACAATGATATGGTTTTTCTCCTGTATGAATGATTTTATGTGAAGTTAAGTGTCCTTTTGTGGAAAACGATTTACCACAGACTTCACAGTGATATGGCTTCTCTCCAGTATGAGTGCGTTTATGTACGGTCAAGGGAGTTTTGTTAGAGAATGACTTGCCACAGATATCACAATGATATGGCTTCTCTCCTGTATGTGTGCGTTTGTGAACAGTTAGGGCACTTTTGTTAGAGAATAACTTACCACAGATATGACAATGATATGGTTTGTCTCCTCTATCGATAGTACTGTGAGCAGTTATAGGATTTGTTTGAGAGATTGATATGCTAAAGATATCATTATGGTAAGATCTTTCTCTTGTCTCTTGCAGAGGACCATCTGGAAAATCAATTCTTTCAAACTCTGTTTTAATTTTAATTGGTGTCTCACATACTTCATTTTTAATTATAATCGGTCTCTCACATAATTCATTTTTAATTACAATTGGTGTCTCATGTAATTCATTTTCCATAATTCTTCTCTCACCACTACTTATATTGAGTTATTCTTAACTCTCACTTCTATATTTCCATGAATTTGGATTTTTGTTGATATCTGAAGATGATTAATTTCAGAGAAAATATTTCCCAGATATTCCACTAAAGATTATATCAACAGGATCATATCTGTTTGGTATCACAACTTTCTTTAGTCTTTAAATGATAAATATTGATGATGCATCTAAAGAAATTCTTTTATGACAATGACATCTAGTATTCTGAAATAATAAAGAAATAGTATAAGCTATCAGAGAAAGTCAAAAATAGAGATTCAACAGAGGAAAATACACATTTCTAAATTGATATATCGTAAATATATGCATTCATCTTTACTTCTTAACATGCTTTACAAAATACACCCCACAACATTCTATGAAGTTTACATATTTACAATAGTAAACAATAACATTCAGTTCTCTGCCAAAAAAATCATTTTGCAACACAAAAGACTTTGCAGAGTTCAATAAAAATACGAAGTGTGTGTAAAGTAACAGGAAACTGTTATATAACCATTAATGTAACTTAGAGCATACGTGCACCTCATTATGGACCCTGATCGAAGCACACCATATAACACCCGACTATCAGGTAGCCTTGGTCGATAGTAAATTCATCATAGGTAAAATCCAGAAAGTTATCGGAAACAGTCGGAAGTGGGGTCCCAAAACTTTTTTTTTTTAGCAGGTAACAATTCATTTATTTGATGTAAAAATGTGACTAAATGTATCTGAATAAGATAATCCTCATATTTCACGTATTTTGTGGCCCACTGTTCACTCATCAGTATTCTATCTTGTCTCCGTTGAGGTCGACTTTGTCTTTCATCCTTTCGAGGTCGATAAATTAAGTACCAGCTGCGTACGAGGGTCGATCTAATCGACTGGTCTCCTCCCCCAAAATTTCGGGCCTTGTGCCTAAAGCCGAAAAGAATATTCTATCTTGTCTATAGATGCAGAAAGATTGTCAAACTCTGGTCTAAAAACTCAATACGCGAGGGAAAATAATGTAAATTATTCAATCAATATGATCATACGTATAACACTTTAATGTTTTTGTAATACGATCTCTTGAAAGTAAACAAAATCAAAAATTTTAATGGGGGAGGGGGGTGAAATTAAAATTTCTTTTTGCATATTCGTAATCTCCTACATCTAAAACGTAATCTTGTGAAAAAAAATGCATTTTTCAAGGAGAGGTGCGAAACTGCATCAGCCCCCGTGTTATATATGTAACAAAATCTAATAGACATAATTATGAAAGTGAATGCTAATATGAAAATAAAATTCAAGATAATGAGAAACAAAAATCTATTATGTTTAAAGCTTAAATCAGAAGATAGTTAACAGCAACAACACTAAAAATAAAAGTCAATAGTATTAAAAAATATCTCCGGAGGATAAACAAGGTGGACACAGTATAGTGTCAAAACAACAACAAAAATATAGAAGTGACATGTTAAAGATCACCAAACATATTCTATTGATATTAGAAAAGGCGATACAGGGAAGAAAACATGAAAAAAAAATACCTTATTAGAAAGTCAGTGGTGGTGGTCATGTTTGTTCATCAGTGGAGAAAGGTTTCTGTTAGAAGTATATTTACATCATGTGTATATAGTAGGTAAATATTACAGCATTTTAATCATTTTATATTTTATGCTAAATAAATTATTCTTTAGAAAGACTTGATTCGAGCTAAGTATAAATTAAATTTCCTTTATCGATGGCCGTCCGAAATTAATATCCGGCTGAGCATGCGCATAACGATGTAACAATGTATTAGTGAAGATCGTCATTTTTACTGTCATGTAAAGCTGCGTCTGAATGTATAGGCATTCCTTCGATATAACTCGACGACTTCGGGTATTTCCGTGCCAAAGGACAGTTGCCGGAATGGGAGGAGGAGAAGAAAGCTAATGGGTTGTGTGTGCATGCTTGTTCTTGTCTGTGTCTGTGTGAAAGACAGTGGTGATGGTGGTGACGTCAGAAGTCTGAATGCTGTGTGTATGGCAAATGTAGTGGTGATGGTGGTGGTACTGTTGCTTATCATGCAGCTTGGCAATAAGCTCCAAGTCAACAAATTATATCATTGTTTTTATGAAAATTGTTCATTGCTTGAAAAATATTGTCCAAGTTTAAGTACTCAATGCATGAAGTTTCATTCTTGGGCCCAAGGCCAGTTACATATATATATGCCCCACTGGGCAGCTTTTAAGCTAGTATATATATATATAATTGGCATTCTGTTGATTACGACAACTGCAGTTAATCCAATCAATGGAACAGCCTGCTAGTGAAATTAACCTGCATTCCAGACATGTGTACCCTTAACATAGTTCTCAGGGAGAATCAGCATGACAGAAAATGTAACAAGGTGGGCCCTTTGAAATATACGGGTACAACAGCACCATCCGAGAGGGATCACTGCCAGAGCAGAGGTCTCGCTTCTGTGCCGGTGGCACGTAAAAAGCGCCCGCTACACTCTCGGAATGGTTGGCGTTAGGAAGGGCATCCAGCTGTAGAAACTCTGCCAGATCAGATTGGAGTCTGGTGTAGCCAGTCCCCAGTCAAATTGTCCAACCCATGCTAGCATGGAAAGCGGACATTAAATGATGATGATGATGATATATATATATACACACACACACATATATATATATATAATCATCATTTAACATCCATTTTCCATACTGGTTTGGGTTGGACAGTTTGATTGAAAACCGGTAAGCTGGGGAGCTGCACCAGGTTCCAGTTCTGATTTGGTATGGTTTCTACAGCTGGATACTGTTCCTAACACCAAACACTCCAAGAGTTAGTAGGTGATTTTATGTGCCACTGGTATGAGTGCCAGTTACAAAACACCGGCATCGGCCATGACTGCAATTTCACTTGGCTTCACAGGTCTTCTCAAGCATGGTATATTGCCAAAAGTCTTGGTCATTTGTCACTGCTTCCATGAAGCCTAAAGTTTGAAGGGTGCTTTTTATGTGCCACCAGCATTAGCCATGACTACAATTTCACTTGCTTTGACAGGCCTTCTCAAGGATGGCATATCGCCAAAGGTCTCGGTCACTTGTCATCACCTCTGTGAGGCCCAATGTTCAAAGATCATGCTCCACCACCTTGTCCCATGTCTTTCTGGGTCTACCCCTTCCACAGGTTCCCTCCACTGTTAGAGATCGGCACTTCTTCACCCAACTGTCTTCATCCATATGTATTGCATGACCATACCAGCGTAGTCATCTCTCATGCGCAGCACATCTGATGCCTCTTCTGTCCAACTTTTCCCTCAATATGCTTACATTCTGTTGTGCATGCACACTGACATTGCATATCCAGCAAAGCATACTAGATCCATTTCTTTCAAGCCTATGCATGTCCTCAGCCCATGTTTCACCAGTAGAAAATGAAGGAGTATTGATTTTTACATGTGTGATTTGTAGGAGGAAATGTTCAAGTCATGCAGGCCTGTTTAGCCATCAAAAAGCCATGGGAATCAACTCCTTATAAATTATGATGCGGCTATTGTTGATAACAGAACACATGCAACTTGTGGAAAGGTGTGTTGTTCAGTTGGAGGATGAAAAAGACATGTCAAGAGACTTCATACTGTGGCACCAGTTCCTTCTGCCAGCCAGCACAACTGTGCATTATGCAATAAAATGAGCAAGCCTATGGTAGTGCTGAAGAGTCATATAAGGGCCTCACTTTGCATTATCAATGACTCATTTCAATGATTCTTTCCAGCAATGGCTTTGCTTGTACATGATAAAGCAGCCACTGTATGTGTGTGGGTATTACACACACAAATATACTATTTATTAAAGCTGCAAAAAAGATGTTTTCCAGCTTTAATAAACAATATATTACCTTTGGTATTTGAGTACTATTTTTTTCCACCCTGTTTTGCATCTATGTGCTTACTTGTGTGTGTATATAAATCAAATAGCATTGCATTTTGCTTGAAGTGTTATAGTACAGAGGTAGGAAAAGAAAACAAAAATAAAGTGTCTAACAATGCAGAAAGTTTTTTAAAAAAACCTTTTTATTTCAGGTGCAAAGGCCTATCTTCAGAAGGAAGCAGTCCAAGAAATGCCTAGTTACATTGATTTTGTTATTTTATTTAAACTGCCTGGCAATTGGGTTGGCAGCAACTCTTCAACTGTTAGTCATTGTAATGTATTTTCACATAGTAGCGGTGGAAAATGGTGTTAGTGGAATGTTTTATGAAGTCACTATGATGTATTCACAGGAGTCACTGGCCCATCTGTGATCAACTGTTAATTTTCAAGTTGAGGCAGTGGGTCAATATAGCTTCATTCACACAAGGATTTCCTGTGTTCCTCTCTAAGGGTAGCATGGATGCTTCTATCTCTCTAGTGGTGTTGCTGCATTTGGTTAAGTGTTTGCAGAAGGAAGACACATCAGTGGTGAGATGCCCTATTTGCAACTCTAACACATGCCTACATCTATATGTAGTATACCAAATATGATGCTCCAAATGCAACAACTGTTACAACACTAGCACAGTCCAACCACTCCACATCTGAATGAAGAATGAACTTCCATTCCTTTATATTCATATATATATATATATATATATATATATATATATATATATGTATATATACATATATATGTATATATATATATATATATATAAGTATATACTCACACACATAATGCTCCAACCCATTCCAGCATAGAACAGACGTTAAATGATGATTAATATTAAGATGATAAATAGTATATACAAACTAAGTTAAAAAATGATACAGTATACATAAGTGTACGCATAAAATTACACACTCACAACGCTATAGAAAATAGTGATGTAGAGACATGTACACCTGTTTATGGATGGCAGCATCACTAAGGAAATTCAATTATGTTAGTAAACCGATTAGATGTTCTGTATTAAAAATTTACATTTATCAGTTTGCCTTGCAAGATTCCTCATGTGAAATCATGTGTTGAAGCAGATATTGTTTTATTTCGGGATGATCATTTTTTGTTTTTGCTAAATAAATACATGCACTATGTATTTGCTCTTTACTCGTTTGTAAATGTTCTTATTTTTTTTTAACTCATGTCTATTGTTTGGAAAGCTTTCGTCACACATCTGTGACCTCTTCAGCGATACTTTTCATTTTTGTGTGTGCTCTTGCTCCACTTACTCCATTCTGTTCTTCTAAGATGTGTATCCTTATCTGCGCAGGCATTTGCATCCATGTTTGTGTGTGTGTCATTGTTCTTAGCAGCAGTATGGCCTTCCCCTGACACAAAAACAGAAAGTGTCACTGAAGAGGTTACAGATGTGTGACATAAGTTTTCTGGACAATGGACAGAAGTTAAAAATAAAACTAATAAACGAGTGAGGAATAAATATATAGTGCGTGTGTTTATTTGGCAAAAAATAAAAGAAATAACCATCCTGAAATACAACAATATTAAAAATTTATTTATCCAGTTGTTTCCTAATTTTCCTTTATTCTTTTCATTCACCTCATTTCCTGAAAGATCAGTTTATATAGTGGTTTACAATGTACTCTTGTTTATTGTTTTGTTTTGACTATTATATACTAATGAAATAATTATAACATTATCAATGTGAGGCATATATTCTGTGGAATGAGGTTTGGTTTAGCGAACAGCAAATTGTTTGTTGATACACCTGAAGAACTGTCACTTGCCAGTATCGCTGGAATAATATTGATATGATGCATTATTTCATTTATGGTGCGTGGAAACCTGACAAGAGCTGGTGTCACGAAAATAGCACTCAGTATATTCTGTAAAGTGTATGGCATTAAGAAGACAATCCAGCAGAAAAAATCATGCTATAGCAAACATTGGTGCATGATGCTCTCCCAAACTGATCAAATTCTCTCAAACTCTTCAATCCATGCCAGCATGGAAAGGATGTTCATGATGATGATGATGATAGTGTTGCCAGCTTATCACACTGCTTCATTTTCTTTCTTATGAATACACTTATGGTTAGATACTTTTTACATTAATATTATTTTTTTGCATGAAGAAATACAGGTGTATGTAAGAGATGATGACAAGAGAATGATACACTATAGAATTATGGTTTCTCTCCTGTATGAATTTGCTTATGAGTAGTTAAGCTACTTCCCTGAGAGAATGATTTACCGCAGATATCACAGGCATATGGTTTCTCTCCAGTATGAATGCGTTTATGTGTTATCAAGTAACAACTTCGAGAGAATGATTTACCACAAATATCACAGTGGTACGGCTTTTCTCCTGTATGAGTACGCATATGTTTAGCTAACTCACTACTTAGGGCAAATGATTTACCACATATATCACAGAGATATGGTTTCCCTCCAGTATGAATATATTTGTGAGTAGTTAAGTGACCCCTTCTAGAGAATGATTTACCACAGACGTCACAGTGATATGGTGTGTCACCTGTATGAATAAATTTGTGAGTAGTTAAGTCACTGCTTTGAGAGAATGATTTCCCGCAGATATCACAGTGATATGGTTTCTCTCCTGTATGAATGCGTTTGTGTACAGTTAATTTACTCTTTGAAGTGAATGATTTACTACAAATATCACAAGGATATGGTTTCTCCCCTGTGTGCATACGTTTGTGTATGGTTAGGGCATTACTATGAGAGAATGATTTACCACAGATATCACAGTGATGTGGTTTCTCTCCTGTATGAATACGTTTATGTTTAGTTAAATCTCCTGTTCGAGAGAATGGTTTACCACAGATATTACAATCATATGGTTTCTTCCCTGTATGAATATTTTTATGCATAGTTAAGATATGTTTACGAGTGAATGATTTACTACAAATATCACATTGAAATGGTTTCTCTCCAGTATGAATACGTATATGACTACTCAAGTCATTGCCTCCAGAGAAGGATTTACCACAGATGTCACAAGGATATGGTTTATCTCCTGTGTGAATATACTTGTGTCTTGTTAAACTACTACTTCTAGAAAATGATTTACTGCAGATATCACAGTGATATGGCTTCTCTCCTGTATGAATCCGCTTGTGTCTACTTAAGTCGTTTCTATGAGAGAATGATTTACCACAAATAGCACATGAAAACGGTTTCTCCCCAGTATGAATGCGTTTATGAGAAATTAAGTAACTACTTCTATGAAATGATTTACCACAAATATCACATTGATATTTTTCTTGTTCTGTATGAGTATGGTTCTGAGTAGTTAAGGTTTCTGTTTGAGAGAATGATCTACCACTGATATTACAGCTATATGGTATCTCTGTTGCATGAATATGCTTGTGATTATTTAAGACATTTCTATGAGAGAATGATTTACCACAGATATCGCAATGATATGGCTTCTCTCCAGTATGAATTCGTTCATGTGTAGTTAAGACATCACTTCGAGCAAACTTGTCACCACAAACATCACAGCGATATGGCTTTTCACCTGTATGTATTCTTTTGTGAGTAGTTAAGTTACTCCTTCCAGAAAATGATTTACCACAAATATCACAGTGATATGGCTTCTCCCTTGTACGAGTACATATATGGGTAGTTAAGTTATGGTTTTCTAAAAATAATTTACCACAGATATCACAACAATATGGCTTCTCATACCTATGAATGACTTTGTGTATAGTTAAGGCATTTCTATCAGTGAATGATTTACTACAGTTATCACATGGATAATGCTTCTCTTCGGAATGAATATGTTTGTGACTAGTTAAGGTTCCTGCATGACAGAATGATTTACCACAGATGTCACATCTATATGACTTCTGTCCTGCATGAATACGTTTGTGTGAAGATAAGACATTTCGATGAGAGAATGATTTACCACAGATATCACAATGATATGGCTTCTCCCCTGTATGTATTCGTTCATGTGTAGTTAAGACATCTCTACGGGAGAATGAATTTCCACAAATATCACAGCGATATGGCTTTTCACCTGTATGTATTCTTTTGTGAGTAGTTAAGTTACTTCTTCCAGAAAATGATTTACCACAGATATCACAGTGGTATGGCTTTTCTCCTGTATGTGTACGTATATGGGTAGTTAAGTTCCGACTTTCCAAAAAAAATTTACCACAGATATCACAATGATACAGCTTCTCATATCTATGTGTGCCTTTGTGTATAGTAAAAGCAGTTTTATCAGTGAATGATTTGCTACAAAGATCACATGAATATTGCTTTTCTCCTGCATGAATAAATTTGTGTTCAGTTAGGTTATCATCTCCAGAAAATGATTTACCACAGATATCACAGTGGTATTGCTTCTCTCCTGTATGAATCTGTTTGTGTTTATTTAATGCATTTCTATCAGAGAAGGATTTACTGCAAATAGTACATGAATAAGGCTTCTCACCTGTATGAATACGTTTGTGAGTAGTTAATGTTCTTCTTTCAGAGAATGATTTACCACAGATATCACAGTGATATGGTTTCTCTCCTGTATGTGTACGTTTGTGAGTAATTAAGTGACTACTTCCAGAAAATGACTTACCACAGATATTACAGTGATATGGCTTCTCACCTGTATGAATGCGCTTGTGTTTATTTAAATCACTCCTTGTAAAGAATGATTTACCACAGATTTCACAGGGAAATGGTTTTTCTCCAGTATGAATGCGTTTATGCTTAGTTAAGTCTTGATTTCGAGAAAATGATTTACCACAGAAACTACAAGAATATGGTCTTAGTCCCGTATGTATGCTTTTGTGAAAAGTTAAGTGAATTCTTTGAGAGAATGATTTCCCACAGATTTCACAGTGATAAGGTTTTTCTCCTGTATGAACAATTTTGTGTGTAGTTAAGTGAGCTAGTGCAGAGAATGGTTTACCACAGATTTCACAGTGGTATGGTTTTTCTCTTGTATGAACAATCTTGTGTGTAGTTAAGTGAGCTATTGCAGAGAATGATTTTCCACAGACATCACAAGAATATGGCTTCTCACCTGTATGAATGCTTTTATGTAAAGTTAGATGAATTCTTTGAGAGAAAGATTTACCACAGATATCGCAATATGGTTTCTCACCTGTATGAATGCTTTTATGTATAGTTAAATTATTTCTTTGAGAGAAAGATTTACCACAGATATCACAGTGATATGGCCTTTCGCCTGTATGAGTCCGTTTGTGTACAGTTAGGGCACTATTTTGAGAGAATGATTTACCACAGATATCACAGTGATATGGCTTTTCTCCAGTATGTATGCGTTTGTGTGTAGTGAGAGCATTTTTGTTAGAGAATGATTTACCACAGATATCACAATGTGGTTTGTTTTCTGCATGAATAGAACTGTGAGCTGTTTTAGGACTTGTTTCAGAGATTGATATACCAATAATACTACTGTGTGTAGAGGTTTTTTCTGTCTCTTGCTGCAATTCATTATGAAAACCAATCCTTTCAGACTCTGTTTTAATCTTAACTGATGTCTCATATAATTCATTTTTAATTATAATTGGTGTCTTGCATAATTCATTTTCAATTTTAATTGGTGTTTCATAGAATTCTTTTTCCATAATTCTTTTCCTCTAACCAATTCTTATATTTTATTCTTAACTGTTTCTTCGATATTTCCACCAACTTTGATCTTTGTTTATACCTGAAGACGTTTCGCACTTTGTTCACTTCTCCAAGTACAGCGAAAATGCAAATCTCTGTATATATTCTAAGCTACTAATCTCACTTTGGAAAATACATTTCCCAGATATTCCAACACAGATTTATCCAAACAGAACCATATTAATTTGGTATCACAACTTCCTTCAGTCTTTAAATGATAAATAAATATTGGTGATGCATCTAAACAAATTCTTTCAGACCAATGACTTTTGATAATCTGTAATATAGAAATAGTATAAGATACACAAGTTACTTGAATGTAGAGATTCACCAACATAAAATATTGATATATTGTAAATACAATCTTTCACATGATCCAATTAATATTTACTTTTTAATTTTCTATTAAAATTACATCATACAACCCTGTGTGAAGTCTATAGATTATGGATCTTTTGTTTGGCTTTCACTTTTCAATTTATTCAAGTTTGTTCCAACAAATTTCAATTTGGTGTATTGATGTAGTTTTGTCTGCTAATTATGGAAATGAAATTCAGTCTTGCAATTAATTAATAAATAAATAAGAAGTTAATAGCTTTTAAAGTTTGCAAATTTTGGGTTAATTTTTTATCAATCGTAGACTACAGACAGATTGATGCCTGTTTCAATAATAACAAGCCAGGCTGTTGTCTTCTTAATACTACAACAATCACTACATAACTATATTCTTTTATGTTTCAGTCATTTTTTTGACTGCAGCTATGCTGGAGCACCGCTTTTAGTCGAACAAATCGACCCCAGGACTTATTCTCTGTAAGCCTAGTACTTATTCTATCGGTCTTTTTGCCAAACTGCTAAGTTGAGAGGACATAAACACACCCGCATCGGTTGTCAAGTGGTGGTGGGGGAAACACACACACACACACACATATATATGATGGGCTTCATTCAGTTACCGCCTACCAAATCCACTCAGAACGCTCTGGTCGGCCTGAGGCTATAGTAGAAGACACTTGCCCAAGGTGCCATGCAGTGGGACTGAACCTGGAACCATGTGGTTGATAAGTAAGCTACTTACCACATAGCCACTCCTGAATTTTCAGTACAAAAATGTATTAATGTTTTTTTTTCTCTAAGTTTCTTGTATTGATGTAATCTTTTATGCTGAATCTGATTTTGTTATTCACTTGTTTTAGAAAAATTTCAGATAAATGTTCACTAAATATATGTTACTAATTAATTGTCTACATGACATACTGGGTTGCTTTCCATTGTTTTTGTTTTTTCTGCAATTTAAAGTACAGTCTGTACGCGTTTTTTTTTTTTCATATTCGTTTACGGCAAGTTGTTTTACACCTATTACACTATTTTTCTTTTGTTTCCGGGCTCTGGTGAGGCGACTCGTAACATTCACATTGTCAATGTTCCGAGTCCTCTCCCCCACCCCACCCCCGTTCGCGAAAGTGCATTTTTTTTTTTTTTCATATTCGTTTACGGCAAGTTGTTTTACACCTATTACACTATTTTTCTTTTTGTTTCCGGGCTCTGGTGAGGCGACTCGTAACATTCACAATGTGAATGTTCCGAGTCCTCTCCCCGTTCGCGAAAGCGCATTTTTTTTTTATATTTGTTTACGGCAAGTTGTTTTACACCTATTACACTATTTTTCTTGTCGGGTTAAACACTATAGTTTAAAGGCCATGGACTTTTTCATATTCGCTCAGAGCAAGTTGTTTTACACCCATTACACTATTTTTCTTTTGTTTTTGTGCTCGGGTCAAACGCTTTAGTTTAACCCCTTTTTTTTCCGAACAAAAATAAGGGGCTTACTACACATTAGGCATCCGTAATGCATGTCGTTTGAAAGTTTCCTGAAAGTTAAGGGCGAAAACCTCGGATCTTGTGAATTTTCCGAAGTCCTCTCCCTACCCCCTCGGAAAAGATTTTACCAACAAATTTCTCTATAACTGTAATGTATGTCGTTTGAAAGGTATTTATATAAAATTCATTAAAAAAAAAAAACCATTTTCCTAAAAGTTATGAGGGAAAAACTCGGATCTTGTGAATTTTTCGAAGTCCTCTCCTCATCTCATTGCTTTCCGCGCATTTTTGTTTTCATATTTGTTTCCTACAAATTGTTTTGCACCCGTTGCACTACATTTTTAAAAATTTCGTTTCCGGGTAATATTGTAAACATTAATCGAAAATAGTACAAATTATTTAAATCGGAAGATAAGTTAACAGCAACAACACCAAAAATAAATGTTAACTGAATTAAAATATCCCCTAAATTATAACAAAGTGAATACTACATAGTAACAAAACAAAACCAAAACATCACAGACCATTATAGTAAGAGGTCGAGAAACCTCGATTGAATGAAGAAAACATGAAAGATACCTCGTATAAATCAGTTATTACGAATCAGTTGTGGTGGTCATTGATAGGTAGACAATGGAGTTGACCAATAGAGAAGTTTTACCGTTATTTATATATCTGAGTGTGTGTGTATGAATATATGATAGTTAAATATTCCTTTTTCTTTTTCGATAATTATTTCAAACTAATATATTATTCTTAAGACTTTATTCGATTGAAATATCGACTGTCTTTGACAATGGCAGGCTGAAGTCGGAGCATGCGCATAGAGACGTGTTCGTTAGCAAATGTCCTGAAACACCTTCACGTAAACATATATGTAAACATGCATATATATACACACACGTATATAGATTTGCATTCCATAATAATGTCAGCCATTTTACTGGAACACGTGCATATTTTATAAAGCTGAAAATGCTAATTACCTTTCTGTGTTAATTTTGATTATTATTTTAATAATCACACGCAAAACACAAACATATAAATACATATACACGTTGTTTCCTTAGTGATGATAGCACTCACAAGGGAGGTAATCATTTCTTCATAATATTGAGATGGAATAAGGTATTTGGAGTTTAATTTTGAGATAGAAGATTTCGAGGAAAAAGATCCGTCGAATGCGTACACTTTTCTTCTTTCCATATTACAAAATTTACAGTTAAGCGGAGGTAAAGATCATGGACAGTACTTCCTTTGCGACTCTTTTGGTTTTTCTTTTTTTTACAGGAACACACTATATGGAGGGCCAAAAAAAATCTGCATTTCAAGATTTAAATCCACCCCTTTTAACCCCTCAGCGATAAATTTCTTACATTTTCACTGAAATTTAAAAAAAAATTTTTTTGCGAAATACGTAGCAAAATACGGAGATTGTGATTCTGAAAAATAAAATAAATACTCCCACCTCTCCGCCCTATGACAAGATTTGAAATCAAGGTGTTTTCTCTACTAATGTTTCATAACGAACATAACGCAACATGTGGTTGAGGGTTTTGGGAATTAAGTGAGGTATGGAAAAATGAGATTTTTTGCGCGCACTCACAACAAAATGACATTAAAAAATTTTTTTTGTCTCTTTTGGTAATTCGTATTTAGAAAGTTGATCCTCTGTTTGGTTGTTGTTTCTAGCTTGTCAGATTTCCGGTTGGGGCGGATTTAAATTTTGAAATTTTTTTCTTCTTTGGTAATTCGTATTAGAATTTTGAAAACGCGTTTCTGGCTATCTTTCGATTTGATGTAAAGAAACGTGGGTTTTGTTTACATCTAATCCGCCTGTTAGAGTTAGGTTTAGGGTTAGGGTAAGCCGATTAGATGTAAACAAAACCCATGTGCTTTTACTTGACGTTTCTTCACATCAAATCGAAAGATAGACACTTGGGCTATGACCCTCTCTCTGTAACTTTCTTCACCTGATCCTATAATTTGATACCCCTATAGTTATTTCTATCTAAAGCATCACGGAAGGTCATTTCAAGGCTATGACCCTCTCTGTAACTTTCTTCACCTGATCAAATAATTTGATACCCCTAGAGTTATTTCTACCTAAATCACCCGGGAGATCATTTTAAGGGGTAGAACAAACAAGGAAGAATTATTTTAGAGAAAAGTACGAAATATGTATAGCCAAGAAACAAGGTTAGTCATTGTAGGGTTGGAACAAACAAGAAACAATTATTTTAGAGAATAGATGAGTTTCAACGAATTGAAATAAAAACCCCTTCAGGTAGATGGCCCTGCTCGATCTGTAGAAAAGGCGTAGGTAGCAACTCTATAAGATGTACCCAGTGTAAGCTATAACACTTAAGAAGTGCAGTAATATCAAAGGAAGGCTAACTAGGAAGTTAGTTTTTGTATGTGGCAGATGTTCAGGAGCAATAAACACTGAAAATGTGGAGAAAACAACTTCTGCCACATTCCAGGAAGAAACACTAGACGTAGTTGATAGCTTCTGTTATCTAGGTGACCAAGTTAGCAGTAGGGGAGCGTGCGCTGAAAGTGTAGCTGCTAGAAGAAGAATAGCCTGGGCAAAGTTCAGAGTGCTCTCACTTCTGCTGGTGACAAAGGGCCTCTCGCTCAGAGTAAAAGGGAGAGTGTATGACACATGTGTACAAACAGCCATGGTGCATGGCAGTGAAACATGTGCTGTGACTGACGAGGACATGCGTAGGCTCGCAAGGAATGATGCCAGTATGCTCCGATGGATGTGTAATGACAGTGTGCATACTCGGCAGAGTGTAAGTACCTTGGGAGAAGAAGCATCAGTTGCCGTGTTCAACAGAGACGATTATGCTAGTTGGGTCATGTGGCAAGAATGGATGAGGATAGCTGTGTGAAAATGTGCCACACACTAGCGGTTGAGGGAACCTGTGGAAGAGGTAGACCCAGGAAGAACTGGGATGAGGTGTTGAAGCATGACCTTCAAACATTAGGCCTCACCGAGGCAATGTCTTATGAGCAAGACCTTTGGAAATATGATGTGTGTGAGAAGACCTGGCAAGCCACCTTAGACCATAATCCGAGGCCTCTGCCAGAAGTGTAGCCAGCCAACTTGTTCGTACCTTTCCTTCATGGGAGACTAAACTCGGCTTGCGAAAACCTGTTTGGGCAAGTGAATTCAAAATCGTGTTGTCACCTGTACCAGTGGTGCGCTAAGAGCACCGTCCGAGCGTGATCATTGCCAGAGCAGCTGTCTGGCTTCCATGCCAGTGGCACGTAAATAGCAACATTTGAGCGTCATTGTAACCAGCGTCGCCAAACTGGCACGTGTGCCGGTTGCAAGTGAAAGAAACATTCGAGCGAGTTCGTTGCCAGTGCCGCATGATTGGCTCCTGTGCAGGTGGCATGTAGAATACACCATTTTGAGTATGGCCATTCCCAGTACCACCTGACTGGCCTTCGTGCCGTTGGCACGTAAAAGCACCCACTACACTCCCGGAGTGGTTGACATTAGAAAGGGCATCCAGCTGTAGAAACACTGCCAAATCAGATTGGATCCTTGTGTAGCCATCTGGTTCGCCAGTCCTCAGTCAAATCGTCCTACCCATGCTAGCATGGAAGGCGGATGTTAAACGATGATGATGATGATGATATATATATATAGACAAATATATAAATATACACACACACACACATATATATATATATACACATGTATATATTTGTCTCAAATTGAATGAGACGTTTCCATATTTATATGGAAACATCATCATCATCATCGTCTGTTTTCCATGCTGGCATGGGTTGGGCAGTTTGACTGAAGTCTGGAGAGCCAGTGGCTGCACAAAGCTCCAATCTGATCTGGCAATATTTCTACAGCTGGGTGCCCTTCCTAACGCCACCCAATCCAAGAGTGTAGTAGGTGTTTTTTACATGCCACTGGCACAGAAGCCAGTCAGGGAGCACTGGCCACAGCTACGATATTAGCTTTACTTGACTCAACAGGTCTTCTTAAGCATATCATATTGCACCATAAATCAGGTCTACTCTCAGCTGGGCCAGACATGTGTGGCTGTGATCTCACTTTAGTTGCTGGATCTTCTCAATCAAAGCACATCTCCAAAGGTCTCAGTCTCCTGTCACTGCATGTGTGAGGTCTAAAGTTCGAAGGTCATGCTTCACCACCTTATTCCATGTCATCCTGCGTCTACCTATTCTACGTGTTCCTTCCACAATTATGGAGTGGCACTTCCTCACGCAACTGTCCTCCTCCATACGTAACACATGATCATACCAGCATAGTTGTCTCTATAGCATACCACATTTCATGCGCTAGTATGGTCATGTGGCAAGAATGGATGAGGATAGCTGTGTGAAAAAGTGCCACACCCTAGCGGTTCAGGGAACCTGTGGAAGAGGTAGACCCAGGAAGAACTGGGATGAGGTGGTGAAGCACAACCTTCCAACATTAGACCTCACTGAGGCAATGTTTTGTGACCGAGACCTTTGGAAATATGATGTGCGTGAGAAGACCTGGCAAGCTACGTCAGACCTTAATCTGAAGCCTCTGCCAGGAGTATAGCCAGCCCACTTATTCGTACCTTTCCTTCATTGGAGACTAAACTACACCATTTTGAGTGTGGCCGTTGCCAGCACCGCCTGAGTGGCCTTCGTGCCGTTGGCACGTAAAAGCACCCACTGCACTCTCGGAGTGGTTGGCATTAGAAAGGGCATCCAGCTGTAGAAACTCTGCCAAATCAGATTGGACCCTTGTGTAGCCATCTGGTTCGCCAGTCCTTAGTCAAATCGTCCTACCCAGCTAGCAAGGAAGGCGGATTTTAAACGATGATGATGATGATGATGATGATATATATATATAGACATATATATATGTATATACACACACACACACATATATATATATATACACATGTATATATCTGTCTCAAATTGAATGAAACTTTTCCATAATTATATGGAAACATCATCGTCTGTTTTCCATGCTGGCATGGGTTGGGCAGTTTGACTGAGGTCTGGAGAGCCAGTGGCTGCACAAAGCTCCAATCTGATCTGGCAATATTTCTACAGCTGGGTGCCCTTCCTAACGCCACCCAATCCAAGAGTGTAGTAGGTGTTTTTTACGTGCCACTGGCACAGAAGCCAGTCAGGGAGCACTGGCCACAGCTATGATATTAGCTTTACTTGACTCAACAGGTCTTCTTAAGCATATCATATTGCACCATAAATCAGGTCTACTCTCAGCTGGGCCAGACATGTGTGGCTGTGATCTCACTTTAGTTGCTGGATCTTCTCAATCAAAGCACATCTCCAAAGGTCTCAGTCTCCTGTCACTGCATGTGTGAGGTCTAATGTTCGAAGGTCATGCTTCACCACCTTATTCCATGTCTTCCTGCGTCTACCTCTTCCACGTGTTCCTTCCACAATTATGGAGTGGCACTTCCTCACGCAACAGTCCTCATCAATACGTAACACATGATCATACCAGCGTAGTTGTCTCTATAGCATACCACATTTCATGCGCTAGTATGGTCATGTGGCAAGAATGGATGAGGATAGCTGTGTGAAAAAGTGCCACACCCTAGCAGTTCAGGGAACCTGTGGAAGAGGTAGACCCAGGAAGAAATGGGATGAGGTGGTGAAGCACAACCTTCAAACATTAGACCTCACCGAGGCAATGTCTTGTGACCGAGACCTTTGGAAATATGATGTGCGTGAGAAGACCTGGCAAGCTACGTCAGACCTTAATCTGAAGCCTCTGCCAGGAGTATAGCCAGCCCACTTATTCGTACCTTTCCTTCATTGGAGACTAAACTACACCATTTTGAATGTGGCCGTTGCCAGCACCGCCTGACTGGCCTTCGTGCCGTTCGCACGTAAAAGAACTCACTACACTCTCGGAGTGGTTGGTGTTAGGAAGGGCATCCAGCTGTAGAAACTCTGCCAAATCAGATTGGACCCTTGTGTAGCCATCTGGTTCGCCAGTCCTTAGTCAAATCGTCCTACCCAGCTAGCAAGGAAGGCGGATTTTAAACGATGATGATGATGATGATGATGATATATATATATAGACATATATATATGTATATACACACACACACACACATATATATATATATATACACATGTATATATCTGTCTCAAATTGAATGAAACTTTTCCATAATTATATGGAAACATCATCGTCTGTTTTCCATGCTGGCATGGGTTGGGCAGTTTGACTGAGGTCTGGAGAGCCAGTGGCTGCACAAAGCTTCAATCTGATCTGGCAATATTTCTACAGCTGGGTGCCCTTCCTAACGCCACCCAATCCAAGAGTGTAGCAGGTGTTTTTTACATGCCACTGGCACAGAAGCTAGTCAGGGAGCACTGACCACAGCTACGATATTAGCATTACTTGACTCAACAGGTCTTCTCAAGCATATCATATTGCACCATGAATCAGGTCTACTCTTAGCTGGGCCAGACATGTGTGGCTGCGATCTCACTTTAGTTGCTGGATCATCTCAATCAAAGCACATCTTCAAAGGTCTCAGTCTCCTGTCATTGCATGTGTGAGGTCCAATGTTCGAAGGTCATGCTTCACCTCCTCATTCCATGTCTTCCTGGGTCTACCGCTTACACAGTTAGGGAGTGGCACTTCCTCACGCAACTGTCCTCATTCATACATAAAACATGATCATACCAGCGCAGTTGTCTCTGTAGCATACCACATTTCATGCTTCTTATGCCCAACTTTTCTCTAAGGGTACTTATACTCTGTCGTGTATGCACACTGACATTACTCATCCAGCTGATCATACTAGCTTCATTCCTTGCAAGCCTATGCATGTTGTCAACAGTCATGGCCCATGTTTCATTGGCGTTTAGTATGGCAGTTCACACGCATGCATCTTACAATCTACCTTTCATCCTGAGTGAGAGGCCCTTAGTTGCTAGCAGAGGTAGGAGCTCACTGGACTTTGCCCAGTCTATTCTTACTCTAGCCGCTACACTCTCAGAGCAACCCCACCCCCACTACAGTCTTGGTCGCCTAAGTAGCGCAAGCTGTTAACTACTTCTAGTTTTCCCCCTGGCATGTGATGGAATGTTTTCTGTACATCTTCAGTGTTTATTGCTCCTGCGCATCTGACACACATAAAAACTAGTTTCCTGGTTAACCTTCCTTTCATATTACTGCACCTTTTATGTGTCCATAGCTTACACTGGGTACATCATATGGAGTTTTTACCCACATCTTCTCTACAGACTGAGCAGGGCCATCTACCTGAAGAAGATTGTGTTTTGACAGCCTTCCTACTTACTATGACTTTGGTTTTTGCTAGGTTGATCCTAAGGCCCTTCAATTCTATACCTTGCTTCCACACCCTAAACTTTGTCTCTAGTTCTGGTAGTGACCTGGCTATTAGGGCAAAGTCATCAGCATTCCAAGGAGCTCCCGAGGGCAGCCTGTCTTGAATTCCTCTGTTACTGCCTGGAGGACTATAATGAATAAGATGGGGCTGAGCACCAATCCTTGGTGAACCCCTACATGTACTCTGAATTCTTCACTATATTTGTTGCCAACCCTCACCTTACTGACAGCATCCCTGTACAGGGCTTGTACAGCTCTTACGCACGTAAAAGCACCCACTACACTCTCGGAGTGGTTGACATTAGAAAGGGCATCCAGCTGTAGAAACACTGCCAAATCAGATTGGATCCTTGTGTAGCCATCTGGTTCGCCAGTCCTCAGTCAAATCGTCCTACCCATGCTAGCATGGAAGGCGGATGTTAAACGATGATGATGATGATGATATATATATATAGACATATATATATATATATATATATATACACACACACACATATATATATATATACACATGTATATATTTGTCTCAAATTGAATGAGACGTTTCCATATTTATATGGAAATATCATCATCATCATCGTCTGTTTTCCATGCTGGCATGGGTTGGGCAGTTTGACTGAAGTCTGGAGAGCCAGTGGCTGCACAAAGCTCCAATCTGATCTGGCAATATTTCTACAGCTGGTAAAAAGCACCTTTGAAACATTTGGTCTCATGAAAGAAATGTGGATGAGCTCCTTTCAAGTGTTGGGCCTCGCAAACATTATGTCATGTTTGAGAAGACCCCTCAAGCTGAGCAAAATCACAGCTGTGGCAGATACTGGTGTCATGTAAAAGCATCCATTACACTCTCAGAGTGGTTGGCATTAGGAAGGGCATCCAGCTGTTGAAATCATGCCTAATTAGACTAGAGTCTGGTGCAGCCTTCCAGCTTGCCAGCCCTGCTTAAACCGTCCAATCCATGCTAGCATGGACAACGGCCGTTATATGATGATGATGAACAGTTTTTCTCCCAGTTCATCTCTAAGCATCTCTCCAACTCACCTTGTATCTTGAGCATCTACTGTAACATCTGTTCATTACTATTTTATTTCTATTTCCAGCTCTGCCCTGGTTACTCCACTCTTTTATAATATGAGTTGCTATATAACTTCTCTAATGCAAGAAACAGTCTCTGCTGAGACCTTTCATTATATAACATCTAGCATAAAGCCACATTCTTTCTACTGTTGCCCTCTCAATCAAAAGGAACCTTACTTTTGTAGGATGCATGACAACCTCATTTGATGTTGGTACCATGAAAAAGGCACACACTACACTCTAAAGTGGTTGGTATAAATAAGAAAATCCAGCCTTAGAAACCATGTCAAAGGAGACACTGAAGCATGACGCAGACTTTAGTCCATTCAAATCCTGTCAAGGTGTTCAAACTATGCTGGCATAGAATTTGCATGCTAAAAGATAAGGATATCAATTTCTTCCTCATGTGAATACATGTATGATTAGGTAATTTTTCATAGGATAACTTTTATTACATAAATATTTGATGGTTTGTATGAATGCATACATGTGTAACAGATACTTTTTAGTCAATGAATGATCACAGATATTACAGAATTATGGTTTGTCTCGTGTATGAATATGTTTGTGTTTAGTTAAGATACTTTTTCGACAAAATGATTTACCACAAATATCACAAGGATATGGTTTTTCTCCAGTATGAATACGTTTGTGTGTATTTAAGTCACCACTCTGAGAGAATGATTTACCACAGATATCACAGTGATATGGCTTTTCTCCTGTGTGAGTACGCATATGTATAGTTAACTCTTTACTTAGGGTGAATGCTTTACCACACATATCACAGAGATGTGGTTTTCCCCCAGTATGAATATACTTGTGAGTAATTAAGTGAGCTCTCCTAGAGAATGATTTGCCACAGATATCACAATGATACGGCATGTTACCTGTATGAATATACTTGTGAATAGTTAAGTCACTACTTTGGGAGAATGATTTACCACAGATATCACAGTGATATGGTTTCTCTCCTGTATGAATGCGTTTGTGTACTGTTACTTTACTCTTTGAAGTGAATGATTTACCACAAATATCACAAGAATATGGTTTCTCTCCTGTATGCATGCGTTTGTGTATAGTTAAGGCATTACTATGAGAGAATGTTTTACCACAGATATCACAGTGATGTGGTTTCTCTCCTGTATGAACACGTATGTGAGTAGTTAAATCACCACTTCGAGAGAATAATTTACCACAAATATCACAATGATATGGTGTTTCCCCTGTATGAATGCTTTTATGCATAGTTAAGAGATCATCACGAGCAAATGACTTTCCACAAATATCACACTGAAATGGCTTCTCTCCTGTATGAGTGCTTTTGTGTATAGTTAAGGCATTTCTTTCAGTGAATGACTTGCTACAAATATCACAGGGATACTGCTTCTTTCCTGTATGAATATGTTTATGTTTTGTTAAATTACTTCTTCCAGAAAACGATCTCCCACAAACATCACATTGATATGGTTTCTCTCCTGTATGAATGCGGTTGTGTATATTTAAGCCACTCTTTGTAGAGGACAGTTTACCACAAATATCACAGTGATATGGTTTCTCTCCAGTATGTGTGCGTATGTGTTTAGTTAGGGCATATTCTTTAGAGAATGATTTACTACAGACATCACAATGATATGGTTTCTCTCCTGTATGGATAGTAGTGTGAGCTGTTCTGGAACTTGCTTGAGAGATCAACATGCTATAGTTTTCACTGTGAGTAGACTTTTCTCCTGTCTCTTGCAGCATTTCAGTTGATGTCTCTTTTTTAATTGAAATGTTAATGATATCACTGTGCTTATATGTTTCTTCTGTCTCTTGCTTCATTTCGTTATGAAAATTAATCTTTTCAGACTCTGTTTTAATTTCAACCGGTGTTTCATATAATTCATTCTTAATTATAATTGGTGTCTTGCATAATTCGTTTCCAATTAGTGTCTTAGATAATTCATCTTCAATTTTAATTGGTGTTTCATAGAATTCTTTTTCCATAATTCTTTTTCTCTCACCAATTCTTATATTTTATTCTTAACTGTTTCTTCGATATTTCCACCAACTTTTATCTTTGTTTATACCTGAAGACGTTTCACACTTTGTTCACTTCTGCAAGATCAATGAAAATGCAAATCTCTGTATATATTCTAAGCTACTAATCTCACTTCGGAAAATATATTTCTTACATATTCCACCATAGATTTATCCAAACAGAACCATATTCGTTTGGTATCACAACTTCCTTTAAAGGATAAATGATAATCTGAAATAATATAGAAATAGTATAAGATACACAAGATACTTAAACATAGATTCACCAGCAGAAAATATCAATATATCATAAATACAATCTTTTACATGATCAATTAACATTTACTTTATAATTTTCTATTAAAATTACTTCATACAACCTTGTGTGAAGTCTACATATTTAAAGATTACAGCTACAATTTGAGACTATGTAATATTATATATGTTAAACTTCAGTAATAAACTGTGGGGAAAGAGAAGAATTTAAAGGTGTGGTTAGACAGTTTGACTAAAACTAGTAAACCTGAAAGCTACACCAAGTCCCAGTCTGGTTTGGCTTGGTTTCTATGGTTGGATTCCATTCCTATCGCCAACTGCTTCAAGAGTGTAACAGATGCCTTTTATGTGTCACCAGCACAAGTATTGTGAAAATTGAAAATGATCAAATTAGACATTAGTGCTGGAAAAATTGACTTGAAATCAAACAGAAAAAAAGAATATTCATTGTTAAACATTAAAAATTATCCTCAATTACAATCAGGACAAAGTTGAGGGAAAATTTGAAAAAAAAAACTACCTGTCACCTGACTGTTTCAAACCCTCTTAGCTTTAACAATAACTATACTAACCAATTTTAAATCCCAATGATGCAACAATATATAAAATGATGATATAATACTTGCAATGTAACGGTTTCAAACAGACAGAGAGAAAATAACAAGAAATTAGAAATTACACATTTTCCCCCACACACCCCTATAGTTATATCTCAGACACATCCCAACTATTTTTCATTAGGGCATATCACTTTCCATCGCGACCTTCATTTTCAGATGGAAAGGTGATGACTTAAGGGCGACTTAGCTGTTGTTTCTAGCCATCCACGACCATGTAGTACCTTCCTCGTTTCTTTGTCACTCTGATATGTATTGGTGTTTTTCAATATTTTGCCCGCATAAACACATTTTACCGAATGATGATGCGGATGTACCACAAAGGTTTTGTTTGGCTGAAGGACGATGCATTGCTTGGATTTAAGTAACAGCAAAAAAATTGAAATTGTAAATTTTAAAACCTCGCACCAAGTGAGTCCATGTGTGTATTCTTTTACTTGTTTCAATCATTTGACTGCGGCCATGCAGGAGCACCGCCTATGTAAAAAAAATGTCTATTAACAGAAAAGTATACGATTAAAATAGATTATTTTGTTTACACATTTGTTTTAAATCACTGTAGATAAATTCCAGTAATGATCTCAGACTCTCCAATACTAGTGTAATCGATAAGGGTCAATCCGTAAGGATTTATTGGGAGAAGAGGTGGAAAATTTAAATCGAAAATGTTTTTGCATAATTGTTTGAGATAGAGTTTGTAGAACACATATTCGCCAAAATTTTATGAAAATAGCAAAAACTACAAAAGTTATGACCGGTTTACATGGTGTGCTTCGATCTGGAATCGATAATAGACAGCGAGAATTTTTTTTTTAATTTTTGAATTTGAAAATTTTTTTTAAATTATAAAAATAAACAACTGGCAGATTCGAACTGTCCGTATTTTCAAACTATGATTAACAAAAAATAAATTCGGTAAAAGTTGGAATTTTAGGATTTATTGGGGAGGGATAAAAAGACTGTTTGTGCATAATCGTAGGAAATAATGTGTAGAACACAAATTCGCAAAATTTTTCTGAAGAAACCAAAAAATAAAATTATGAGGGGTGAAATGGTGTGCTTCGACCTGAACTCCGCCCACCAAACATTAAAATGATGGAAGAAGAAAAAACGATTGAAGAAATCAACATGCGCAAAATATACCTTGTATAAATCAGTCATTAGTAGGAAGGCAGTGGCGTTGATCAATGGAAAGTCTTATTGTTATATACATTTATCGTTATGTGTGAGTATGTATATGCATCGTAGGTTAATATGTCTACTTTTGTTTTGATAATTGTGTTTCAAGCCAAATATACTATTCTTTAGAAAGCCTTTATTCGATCAAAATATTAACTTCGTTTTCTTTTCATGGCAGACTGAAGTCGGAGCATGCGCATAGAGATGTTTACAGTCTTGTATTGGTGTGTGTATGAGCACGTGTACATATAATAATAATAAACTTAGACGCCCAGTACACTACAACCCATCAGAAAAGGTAACCAAAAATGCATGTACAGTACATGGGCATAGAACTTCCACTAGTAATGTATAAAAAGTCAGACAAGTGAATGAGTTATTAAATTTAAAAAAAAAAAAAGGAATATCAAGTGCAGTGTTGGCGAAGTTTGGGGAGCGTGGAAATTTGGAAGGATGTAGTGACCTGGCAGCTAACGACTGATGCCGTTGGTTTATTCTCTGCTTCAGTATTTCTAGGCGTGAAAAAGCGTTTCCTAAAGTCATGAGTACTGTTATTTTTTGATTTTATAACCATGTCCATGGGCTTATACATGTGTGGGACTGTGTGTGTATTCTTACCTGCATCTGTATCTAACGTCAAAGAGAAAACGCAGAAGAAAATGTGCAAACTGGGGAAAAACATGAATACATCAGGAAAAGCAATATTACATATGCAAGAAAAGGCAAATATATAAAAATGAGAAAATGACAGACACTTAGGGTAAGTTCATATATATACAGTCTGATTGGCCAGGGTCCAACAAGACAATGTGGATGTGGCGGAAATGTGCATCTAGTGTGCTGAAGGTGCCATGGGTGCACGAATGTGTTTATGCACCTTTGACTTTTGGCAGTGGAAGCAAATTCAAGAGTAGTCAGTGATGTCACATCTCATTTTCAGCCAGAAAAATCTAGCTGTAGTGTGCTTCACTGAGGCTCCAGGATGTGATAGATTATGCAGGGCTTCAAAAAAAAGCTCGTCTATGGGTCTCTATGATGAAGGGACAAGGCAAATCTGTTGATATATCACACAGGATCTGCCTGTCAGAGGTTTGCACAAGCAAGTATTTGAATTTGCACATCGCAAATTCAGAAGTTATCTTATTTTGAGTCTAGAGGGGGTTGCTCAACAGACAAAATATTCAGGACAATATCCACAGCGGATACTAAAGAATTGGCAAATAGGACAATGCATCTGCAGCAGTGTTTTGTGCATCAGAGATGTGTTGAATATCATTGGTGAAATGTAATATAAAGTGAAGGTATCTAGTCTTACTTGGTGAGTACTTTTCTGGCTTGGACTGCAAAGCAAAAGTAAGAGGTTTGCAAATGTTGCTGATGAAATTGCTGTAAAACAGAACTAGTTGCAGTGTCTGAAGCATCAACCACAAGCGAAAGATTTGCATCGGGTGTGCAATGAGACATGCTTTAGAAAGCTCATGTTTTAGAGTGTCAAAAGTTTTGGTTTGAGTAGGAGTTACCAGAGGTGGAAGCAGTTTGTTAAGTTTTACCTTCCCCTCAAAGCAACATAGAGATTTCAGTTCAGCAGCCCATCTGTAAGTGTGTGTGTGTGAGGGAGAGAACATTGCAAAGAATGAATGAAATAAACATGAAATGAAAAAATTGTATAAATAAAAGGACATTACTACAGATGTATACGTCCCCGACTTTGTTACTTCATAACATCCAGAAATATGAATACTTTTTAACAAAATTTTCTACAAATACTGTGTAGGTATATCGATTGTTGAAAGATAACTCTTCAGCTGTACTTGAGCCATGGTTGTCCAACATTTGTGTATATTATCAAACTGGCTATACATGAAAACTTTAGGTATTCTTTTGTTAGTCATTCTGATGACATGACCAGCCCAGCATAGTTGTAATTGCATAAGAAAAATTTCAGTTTCTAGTTTTACACTATATGAAGAGGTTGGGATTTGATATTTTGCCCCCTAGAGTGTAACCACAAATCGTCTGAAGAGAACGTTCATCAAAGATGTCTAGTTGGTTGATGTGCAATCTATATGTAGTCTAAGATTCTAATTCTTAAGTTTGGTCAGTACAACAGCTTTGTAGACCTGTATCTTTGTGTCTACTTTTATATCCCTCTCATTCTATAGGCAATAATGAAGTTTGCCAAATGCACTGGTAGCTTTCCCTATATGATTGATTATCTCATCAGCAGAGGCATTTGAACTCACCATATAATCAAGATTTGTGAATGATTTCACATACATGAGATCCTTTTTGTCAACCTTTATATGGGTGTCTGGGAAATGGTGGATTTTGTTTTGCACCTCATATTTCTTTGGGCATAGAGCACAACTGGTGGATCACCGCATTTTTTCCCCCTGCTGATGGTAAGCCTGAGAGATTTGCTTGCTACAGAGAAAGTGATTTACATTTTCTGGCCTTCCTCAAGAAAGAGATGTTTCTACAGGAGCAGTATCATCAGTGAAAAAAATCTTGAATGATTATGTGATCAGCTTTGAACTGTTGATGGTTGAAGAATCCACCACTAGTCCAAATTTGGAATTTAACACCTGTGTTGTTTTCACTAAAGGTATACTTGAGCACCACTGAGAAAAATAGTGCAACAACTGGAGCCGAGACATAACCTTGTTTTGTGTCATTTGTCTGTATAACTTTATTTGAAGCTGTTGAGCTCGTCTCACTTGATATCGGCTAGAGTCATTATGTTTATTTTTTTGTATTCAGAAATTCATTCTGTTCTTCTTTGTTTCACAATAGTCAACTAATATTTTTATGTTCATAAATTCTGATCATATTTTCTCCTTTTTCTCACTAGTAAATCTAATCAATATATGAAATATGCTATGTGTCAACAATATATATTTAATATGCTATACGTATTTGTATTTATAGTCATTTTACTGTCAAACATTTTATTTCATATCTTCCACTACTACCTTTTATAGTCAACGTACTGAAAGTTATCATGTATTCAACTCTAGCCTATTTACACTTTATTTAAGTGGAACAAAAAACAGAAATATTTTAATAACAGGTTGAAAATTTAGAAGGCGAAGCTGTTTTGATACTTCCTCATATCTATATAAGAAATATTAATGTTCAGGAACTTTAGCAGTGAATGTGAATAACAGTGATTATAATATACCTTTGTAGCTCTTGCACAGAATGTGGCATAGATATTGTAAATGTGCTGATTTTGCTTAAGCTAAACCTTCTGTCCTTTGAAAACCTCTAGAAATTGTATGTAACCTGTTTGTAAGATCATGTACTCATGGGTAAATATGCAAATATTATAGTAGCTTTGAATACATATAGAACATTTGTGAAATTAGGTATAGCATTTATTATAGAAAATGACAATGTAGAATAACGAGTGAATCATTGACTATGACATATACATATTAAAAGTAATCAAAACCTGTATATCTGGAGAATAATTTTCTTCGTTACTAGTTATTTTGGCATTTTTATTGATGTTCTCATACTCAAACTAGCAACATTCATCATGCACAATTTTCAATACTATATATATATATATATATGTATATATATATATATATATATATATATATATATATATATATATCCAATAAGAAAAATTTTATATTCACTCATACAAGTCAAAATGTGATAATTATTACAAAGTTTAGTACAACACCCACTATCATTATTGATGGCTTGGGTAATCTAGTATATATATATAATACAACTGGTTTCCTTAGAGATGGTAGCTTTTAGAACCTGAGGCAGATACATAGAATTCACTTCCAATTTCCTCTACAGGCCATCCCCACCACCCATCATCTCTTGATCACTAACCCTCCTATCAACTACCTAACAACCAGCAGCAGCATTCAGTTGCTGTAATTAAACATGAGCAGAACTACATACCTCAGCAGCTTTACCCTCATACCATTTACCTTTTGTATTAATCAGAACCAATTCATTTGATATCCATTGTTTGTGCTTAACACTGTCCTTCGCTACCCACATTTTATATGGACCACCCTTCTGTGCAAATAAATTATCTCATTTTATACACCACCATACACTCCTCGATCCCCCAATAAACTACACTTGCTTCCCTTGTTGATTACCCAAGCACATGTAATCTCTCTTTCATTCATCCTTACCCTGTCTATTATATCATTATTATTATTGTTTTGCTCTTCACTATTTTCTGTACTATTTGTCATCTCTCTCTCTACACCTACTTCGCCTGAACATATATGTATCATTGAGGGATGATAAATGTATGTTAGATAAAAGGTAGGCAATGACTATAGAAATTTCACTACATCCACCCACCTCAATATTACTCAATTTCTATAGTCATTGCCTACCTTTTATCTAACATACATTTATCATCCCTCAACAGTTGTTCTCCCAGTTCATCTGTCCGCATCCCTTCAACTCACCTCATACCTTAAAGTTCCACCCTAACACTTAATCATCACTATTTTATTTCCCTTTCCATTTCCATCCCAGTCACTCCACCCATTTATAATGTGACTAGCTACATAGCTTCTCTACTGCAAGAAACCATCTCTGTTGTGAGCTCTTTTCATTATTCAACATTTCCTATGTAACATACTTTCTAATGAATGATTCACCATAGATATCACAGAATTATGGTTTATCTCGTGTATGAATATGTTCGTGTTTAGTTAAGCCACTTTTTCGACAGAATGATTTACCACAGATATCACAGGGATATGGCCTCTCCCCAGTATGAATGCGTTTGTGTGTATTTAAGTCACTACTTTGAGAGAATGATTTACCACAAATGTCACAGTGATATGGCTTTTCTCCTGTGTGAGTGCGTATGTGTATAGTTAAATCACTACGTAAGGCAAAAGCTTTACCACACACATCACACAGATAAGGTTTTCCCCCAGTATGAATATACTTGTGAGTAGTTAAGTGTCCTCTTCTAGAGAATGATTTACCACAGATATCACAGTGATATGGTGTGTCACCAGTATGAATATATTTGTGAGTAGTTAAGTCACTACTTTGGGAGAATGATTTACCACAGATATCACAGTGATATGGTTTCTCTCCTGTATGAATGCGTTTGTGTACTGTTACTTTACTCTTTGAAGTGAATGATTTACCACAAATATCACAAGAATATGGTTTCTCTCCTGTATGCATGCGTTTGTGTATAGTTAAGGCATTACTATGAGAGAATGTTTTACCACAGATATCACAGTGATGTGGTTTCTCTCCTGTATGAACACGTATGTGAGTAGTTAAATCACCACTTCGAGAGAATAATTTACCACAAATATCACAATGATATGGTGTTTCCCCTGTATGAATGCTTTTATGCATAGTTAAGAGATCAACATGAGAGAATGATTTACCACAAATATCACACTGAAATGGCTTTTCTCCTGTATGAGTGCTTTTGTGTACAGTTAAGGCATTTCTTTCAGTGAATGATTTGCTACAAATATCACAGGGATATGGCTTCTTTCCTGTATGAATATGTTTGTGTTTTGTTAAATTACTTCTTCCAGAAAACGATCTCCCACAAACATCACATTGATATGGTTTTTCACCAGTGTGAATGCGGTTGTGTACATCTAAGCCACTCTTTGTAGAGGACAATTTACCACAGACATCACAACGATATGGTTTCTCGCCTGTGTGTACACGTATGTGTTTAGTTAGGGCATACACTTTAGAAAATGATTTACCACAGACATCACAATGATATGGCTTCTCTCCTGTAGTGTGAGCAGTTCTGGGACTTGCTTGAGAGATTGACATACTAAAGTTATCACTGTGAGTAGATGTTTCTCCTTTTTCTTGCAGTGTCTTACTAGGAAAATCAATCCTTTCAGACTCAGTGTTAATTTCAATAGATGTTTCAGTTTTTTTAATCGAAATGTTAACAATATCACTGTGTCTATACGTTTCTTCTGTCTCTTGCTCCATATTGTTATGAAAATCAATCCTTTCAGACTGTTTTGATTTTAATTTGTGTTACATATAATTGATTTTCAATTATAATTGGTGTTAAGGCAGTGAGCTGGCAGAATCATTAGCATGCCAAGCAAAATGCTTAGTGGCATTTCGTCTGTCTTTACATTATGAGTTTAAATTCCACTGAGATCAACTTAGCTGTCCATCCTTTCAGGGATTCATCTAAAGATTGTCTGAAATAGTAAAAAAATAGCATAAGATATAAGAGATCCAGCAGAAAATGTTCATATATTTGCAAATACAATCTTTTATTTGATCAGTTAACATTTACTTTTTAATTTTCTATTAAAATTACATCATACAACCTTGTGTGAAGTCTACATATTTACAGATTACAGCAATTTGAGACTGTGTAACACTATATTTGTTAAACTGCAGTAATTCATTACATGTGGGAAGAGGCTTATCAAAGACCTTAAACTCACGACAACACACAAAACCAACGGAATGATAAACAATAGTAATAACAAGTCTACTCAAGATATATCACAGACTACAGCTACACTTTCAGATTGTCTAACAAATATGTTATCTAGCTCAATTATTCCCGATTGAGCAGGGCCATCTACCTGAGGGGATTTATGACTTTGGTTTTTGCTAGGTTAACTCTAAGGCCCTTTAATTCTATACTTTGTTTCCATACCTCGAACTTCTTCTCAGGTAGTCATTCAGTTATAAGAACAAGGTCATCAGCACAGAGGTGTTCCCAGGGGCAGCCTGTCTTGATTTATTCCATTATTGCCTGGAGGACTATGATGAACAAGAAGGGGGATGAGCACCAATCCTTGGTGAACCCCTACTTGTACTCTGAACTCTTCACTGTACTCGTTGCCCACCCTCACCTTACTGGTAGCATCCTTGTACAAGGCTTGTCTAGCTCTCACCAACCACTTGTCTATTCCTAGTTTCCACATCGACCACCACATAATGGATAGGGGGACTCTGTCAAAAGCTTTCTCTAAGTCAACAAAAGACAAGTACAGAGGTTTATCTTTGCTAGGTATTTCTCCTGCAGTTGCCTTACCAGAAATATAGCGTCAGTGGTCTTTCTCCCTGGCACAAAGCTAAACTGCATCTCATCTAGACTAACTCTCTCCCTGATTAGTTGGGCTATGACTCTCTCTGCAACCGAGAGTCATAGCAGACTATGACTCTCTCGATAGAGAGTCATAGTCTGCTATGTGGATGTGTTAAAAGAAAATTACAAGGTCAATTTGGAACATCAGATAATTTTTCATGTCATATTTACACTAATTTATGCTGAGGAATTCTATACCAAAGAGAAAGACATCTGTTCATTTTTTGGCTGCTATAGTGTTCCGTGAAAATTTGTTTCAATTCTTATAATGTAATGTGGACATTACGAATCTCACTCTTACTTTTTGCAGTTTTCAAAATCAATATCGATAAATCTGATCGTTATCTTCGTGCAAAAACACAAAATATTCTACACAGAATTTTTAAAGCTTTAAACTAGAAGATAATTAACAGCAATAACCCTAAAACTAAATGTTAAGCGTATTAAAAACTACCCCCTAATTATAAACAAGGTGGACACTGCACAGGATCAAAAGGAAAATATGGAAGTGAAATGTTAAATACAAGGATCACCAAACATAATATTGATGGAAGAAGAAAAGCACTGAAAGAAAGAAGAAGACTATATGCACAAAAAATACCTCGTATAAATCACAGCTATTGTTAGGAAGTCAGTGGTGGTGGTCATTGGTAGGAAGGCAATAGCGTTGATGAATGGTGTGTCATATCGTTAAATGTGCGTGTGTATACATGTATAGTTAATATGTCTACTTTTTCTTGATAATTATATATTTCAAGCTAAATATACTATTATTTAGAAAGCCTTTATTCGATCAAAATATGAACTATATTCCTTTGTCAATTGCAGTCTGTAAGTTGGAGCATGCGCATACAGAGATAGTTATTAGCGAAGGTTATATCCTGGATCGGGGTGTGTATAGACACATGTATGTCTGGGAATACATTAACACTTTAAAATGATGGGGATAGAGTTTTATCAAAATTTTCGAAAATCTATGATTTCTTATCACCTCGCTCCCCGGGGCCCTCAAGATGGACTTATTCAAAAAATTTTTGCCTGACGCATTTAAAAATAAAACAATTGTCGAAATCCATGGAAACCCAGCAATTCATAAGTTCCTCGTTTTCCACTTAGTAAAAATCACGACAGGTATAGATTAACATTACTGTGCGCTCATTACGTTAAGCATATTAATTTCAATGTGTGTGTGTGCATACATACATACATATATATATATAAATAGACTGACAGACAGATAGATAGATAGACTGATTGATTGTAGGGACACCGTATTTTGTTATGCAACAAAGTATATTGAAGTCTTTATAAGTCAGTACTGCGTCCTACCGTGTTAGTGCGATTCAATCATGTTTTGGCAATACCTACACAGGTGTGTTTTAAGAAATTGCCTGCTAACTTTCAAAGTGAGTGAATTACGATTACTCTGTTACTTGTTTCAGTCATTTGACTGCGGCCATGCTGGAGTACTGCCTTTAGGTGAATAAATCGACTCCAGGACTTATACTTTGTAAGCCTAGTACTTATTCTATCGCCTCTTTAGCCGAACCGCTAAGTTACAAGGACGTAAACACACGAGCATCGGTTGTCAAGCGATGTAGGGGGAACAAACACAGACACACACGACGGGCTTCTTTCAGTGTCCGTCTACCAAATCCACTCAAGGTGGATACTGCACAGTATCAAAACAAAAAAAAACTGTGGAAGTGACATGTTAAATATGACTACTTTTTAATAATTCTTTATTTTGTGATAAATATATTATTCTTCGCACGAAATTATCAGCCTTTGCAGAACTCTGATGCTTCTGATATATTACTTACTATATGAGTTCTATTTTTCTTGTTTGCATGATTGCTCTACTGCAAAGAATAAATTAGAAAAAGTGGGGGAGAACCGAATTTGAGAGGGGGATGGCTCAAAGAAGGTATTCCCCTGAAGATGTAAAAAGATGATAGTTGTTGAGTTAAAGAAGACCAGTTTTAGATTCTGGGGGCAGATGTATGTGAAAAATGAGAGGGGATTTCTACGATAATTGATGTAAATTGAGTTTGTTGACACCTTCATATGCTCGTGAAATTGTGGAAATATCAGCTAGTGAAGTACAGAGGTAAAAAGGAAAGCTGGACTAGACTCTTCCTTAAAGATCATGACAACAACCCGCGGGGAAAGGTGGACATAGTGAAGGGGGGGGCCCACTAATTCCTGCATAGATGATATCTTGGTGGACGAGTCACTGGTAACAGCAAAAGAAGTTGAAAGCCATCTGAAGAATTTGGGATATAGTGGGACCAGTGTCAGGACTGAGGATGAGGAAAGGTAGGTCAAAGGGGAATGAAATTTCAGATCTAAAGGACACTCTGACCCATCGGGAGATGTTTTCAATGTGGGTATGAGTATTAAGCTACAATTTTATCGCTGGGTGACGTCGGACTATATGCAGCTATGTGAAAACAAGTAATGGAGTGAGCTGGGGAGAGAAAGTTGAAGAGACAACGATTGTGATGATGAAGAATATTGTGGACAGAGTGAGAAAGGTGGATCCAATGAGAGGGAATTGGCTTGCGGCTAAGTCAGAGAGGGCGTTGTATGGTGTGATGCTAGTAGCATAACGATGGGTGTTGTCCTTAAAATAGGTAATGCTGTAGTAGAGGATGCGAGCTGGCTACAACCATATAAATTTAGTTAAACTGGAAGATGTATTGTCGGGCATAAATGTGGCTCTAAGGTGGGGATTGTTATATCCAAAACCAGACTTATTCAGTTAATGTGCTTGGGTGGGTTGGGTCAGTAACTACTTGTGAGAAGATTGGTGTTCTAAACATAAGGAACTGCGAAGATGATTAAGTGACATCTGGAACTCCTAGCAGAAGCTTCGTGTTGTCTTGGTGCCCTCAGAGAAGAACAAAGCAGATGTCTTTGAGTGAGAACAAACTGGGTGTGGATGCTATGGAGAGTTTAGAGAGGGAGGTGACCGCAGTGTGTTGCTGGAACTGAAAAAGACAATACATGACATGCACCATATGGGGGTGCACAGAAAGTTGCTTTTGGTCTGCCACCAAGGAGAATTTTCAGAGAGGGGTTAGGAGGTGTGATGGGTGTCAAACAATTAACATCACGTTGGGTGTGCATGAGAAATTTTTGCGAATTTGTACTCTACACATGGAAATTCATACGGTTATATATAAAAAGAAAAAACTTTTCGTGCATGATTTAACCCACAAAGCGCTGGGATTTGCACTTACATAGCAAGGACTGCTGAGCACATTTTATAAAATTGAGACTACTCTGCACACATAAAAAACAAAAAAATAGTTAAAATATCTTCTTAGTATACAATGGTGGCAAGTTTTACATCATCTGAAAAGTCATAAGTTGAACTATTAGTCCTCTTGCATTCTGGGGGGTATCGGAGCGTTTGAGTGACATTAGACCCCCAACTAACGCCCATAAATTAGATACATCTATCTGGGCCACGATCGTGGGCTGTTGCGCTTTATGTATCAAGGTCTATTTAGCTGTTATCTTTAGCACATCTCATACTGCATGTATTTTAAGAATTTAATAAGCGACAAAAAGAACACATGGTAAGCAGCTTGGTTTGTTACTATGGAAACAGGCACCTGTATGTCTGTGACTTTCGATTGGCTAACATTACTCCAAATTTGTAAACATTAAACGCTATTAACTCTTTATTTATTGATTTATGGCGAAAATGAATTTCATGTTAATGATAATTTTACAAAACTTCATCAACATGCCATATACGAAATCAATTGGAAAAGAAATTGAAAAGCGGCAGATTCCACATCCGAACAAATTAGTTTTCGTAGCACTGGATGACTTCCGATTCTCTTCTGTATGAAAGCCATATTCGTGTATGTTGAAGCTATGTCAAGGTGACACAATTCGTTACTGACACTTTGCCATGCGCATGTTCAGCCGGATATCGACTTCATGCTGCTATTGAAAATGAAAACGTAGAGATCGTTAAACGGATAAAACTTAGAAGAATAATTTATTTGGCTTCAAACCTAAAGTGTAATTACATTTCCCTATTATGTGTGTGTGTGTGCAGCATTAAAACTTCTCCATTCACCAATACATATGACCACCACCATTGACTTCCTAACAACAGTCGTGATTTATACGAGGCATTTTTTGTTCCAAGTTATGTTTTCATTCAGTTGTTTTTCTTCTATGAATGATGATCTTTGTATTTACATGTCACTTCCTCATTGTTGTTTTGACACTGCAGTGTCCACCTGGTTTATAATTAGAAGATATTTTTAATACAATTATCATTTATTATTACTGTTACATATCATCCTCTTTTAAGGTTTAAAGATAATATATTAACTGAATATCTTGGATTACCTTCCTTCATCAATAGAGTTTCTATGTCACGAGTTAGCAACTTTTCTGCATCTACAGATAAGTTTAGCGTATTGATGAGTGGACAGTGGGCTAAAAAATAGGTGAAATATGAGAATTATCTATTCAGATTCATTTAGTTACATTTTTTTTAATGTCAGATCAATGAATGATGCCCACTGGAAAAATATTTTGCTTTAACGGAGGTTTGTTAATGTCTCTATGAGTGAAAAATACGACGACATATTGGCTGGCGATGTAATTACATTTTGTGACAATGAAGTTATGTACAAAGTATTTAACAGCTATGAATTTAAAGTCAATTTTAACATAGTGTCTTTGAATATATATATATATATATATATATATATATATATATATATATATATATATATATATATATATATATATGGCTATGGTCAATATACATTCATTGTCTGGAATATGTTCAAGACTGATTTTAATAAATTTACAAAGGAGTTTCTACCATTTTTAGATATCAACAGAGATTGAAGTTGAGGGAAATTTCTTGGTAGAAAGTAAAAATAAAATATAAGAATTGGTGAAAAAAGAACAATTATGGAAAGCAAATTATGTGAGACACCAATTATGATTAAGACAGAGCCTGAAAGCATTGATTTTCCTGATGAGATGGTGAAAGAGATGGGAAAAACGTCAAATCATTGTGATACCTGTGGTAAATCATTCACTCGAAGAGGTCCTTTCATTAGGCATAAGTGCATTCAAGTAGAGGAAAAGTCTCATCATTGTGATATCTGTGGTGAATCATTCTCTCAAAGGAAAGTTTTAACTACTCACAAACGTATTCATACTGGAGAAAAGCCATATCAATGTAATATTTGTGGTAATTCATTTTCTCGAAGTAGAAACTTAACTACTCATATACGTATTCATACAGGAGAAAAGCCATATCACTGTGATATATGTGGCAAATCATTTGCTCGGAGTGATCAGTTAAATGTACATAAATACATTCATACAGGAGGGCAGCCATATCACTGTGATATCTGTGGTAAATCAATGTCTTCAAATAGTAAATTAACAATACATAAACGCTTTCACACTGGGGAGAAGCCATTTCAGTGTGATATCTGTGGTAAATCATTCTCTATTAGTAGTCATTTAACTACTCACAAATATATTCATACAGGAAAGAAGCCATATTGCTGTGATATCTGTGGTAAATCATTCTCAGTAGGAAGTAATTTAACTACTCACAGGCGAATTCATACTGGAGAAAAGCCATATCACTGTGACATCTGTGGCAAAACCTTATCTGATTCAGGTAACTTAACCAGTCACAAACGTATTCATACAGGAGAGAAACGATACCTCTGTGATATCTGTGGTAAATCATTTTCTCACAGTGGACATTTAACTGCACACAAATGCATTCACACCGGAGAGAAGTCATATTGCTGTGATATCTGTGGTAAATCATTTTCTCGTAGAGAAGTATTAACTGTACACAAACATATTCATATAGGTGATAAGCCATTAAACTGCAATGTTTGAAGTAAATCATTTGCTCTAAGTAGTCAGTTAACTGTGCACAAATACATTTATACAGGTGGGCAGCCATACCTTCATAATATTTGTGATAAATCAATGTCTTTAAATAGTAAATTAACAATATACAAACACTTTCATACTGGAGAGAATCCATTTCACTGTGATATCTGTGGTAAATCATTCTTGATTGGTAGTCAGTTAACTACTCACAAACACATTGATACAGGAAAAAAAGCCACCTTGCTGTGATATCAGGCAAATCATTTTCTGACCCAGGTAACTTAACAAGTCGCAGGTGTATTCATACAGGAGAAAAGCCACATTCCTGTGATATGTATACTATATTGTTTTCTCATAGAGATATATTAACTAGACACAAGTGCATCAATTTGGGAGAGAACCCATATCATTGTGATATCTGTGGTAAATCATTGTCTCAGAAATAGCACTTCATTGTCCATGTATCTATTCATACAGAAGAATAACTGAGTCAATGTATTTAAGTTGTGGTGGTAAAAAAATATCTAACCATAGATATATATTTACAGAAGGTAGACAAACCTATCTTTCGAAATTATATTTTATGTAACTCCAACTAACATTTATATTCATGTCTTATTGCATTGATATTTTTAAGAAAAGTACTGTTTTGGACCTAACATATTTCCTGAAAGAAAGGCAAGATACAATTAATTTATTGGACATTGTGGGTAAATAACTAAGGAATGTTTTCTCATAAATCAGAGATAACATCACCGTTCAGTTATTATGTTAGAAATAAAAATTGCAAATGATGAAATATATTTCATCATAGCATTTTGGAATAAAAATGTAATGTCTTATGTACATTCTTTGTCTTTTATACATTTGCTCATGATGATGGCAACATGGCTACTTGTCATTTCCATATAAATATCTTGATTCGTTTGTGTGCCACTGTATCATTGCTCTTTGCTTGCCCCTGACCTGTGTATTCTACCCACATGCCTTGTCTCACTGTGTTATTGCCATCTGCTAGCTCCCAGCCTGGGTATTCCACTCGTACGTAACAAGAAAACTTTCTCCCACAAACCAATTTACATCTCTTTCTCGCATTTCTTCCTTCATTCACTATGCCTAGCTCTCACTTCCCAATTGTGTCCTCACACTCCTGTTCATTGCTATCCAGTAGCCCCTCCAACTCTATATATACCCAGGTCTTTCACCACCTACTTTCACTCTTTAATCGCACTCCCTTTGCAATATCCTGTCACTTATATTATGGCATTTGAACCTCAAGGGTATGCTCTGGCTCTTGCCACTATCTATACCTCTCTCTTCCTTTACTCAACCATCTCATTTATATTCTGATACCCAATCCTTGTGAGTATGCATGACATTTTGCCACCATCTCCATCCTGCAGTCTCCCACTCTCTCTTGCACTTCCCTCAGGTTGGGCAACCGTGTATTTCCTTTGTGGTAGCACACCTGTTTCCGTCTTTAATCCTGATCTTTCTCTCTCCGGCCAGGTAACTTTGTACTTCCTCTACAGCAAGACACCTGTATCTGTTTCACTATAATCTTTTTATCATCACCTCTTCCAATGCCACCTCCCCTCTTAAATTTTTTTTTTTTGCAAGTACTTGGTGACCCTGTCAGTACAGATGCCACTTAAAAGCTCCCAGTCCACACTGTGAAGTGATGTCATAGGAGAGAAATGTGTCCGCATGGATGATGGTGCACTTGCTTTTAATGAGTCTGCAAAGAAAGAGGCTTGGAGATGCCATTATGAAAGACTGCTGAATGTGGAGAATGAATGGGATGTGGAGAGTCTGCTGCAAATGTTGACCCAATCGAAGGACCAGCTATCCAAATTGACAGTACCCTAGTAGATAAAGCAATTAATCCGGCCCATCAGGAATCACCGCTGAGATGCTTAATCTGCTGTTGTTATTAACTTCTATTGGAAAAAAATTTAGGAAAATGTTACATAGGTTTAAAGTTTATTGTACCTGTGCATCTTCCACGTACAAAAGTTGGTTTCCCTGTTAACCTTCCTCTGATATTTCTGCACCTTTTATGTGTCCAAAGCCTACACCAGGTGCATCTTATGGAGTTTCTACCTATACCTTTTCTATAGATTGAACAGGGCCATCTACTTGAAGGGATTTGTGATTTGTCTGCATTCCTACTTTCTAAAACTGGTTTTTGTTAGGTTAACTCTAAGGCCCTTTGATTCTAGACCTTGCTTTCATACCTGAAACTTCTCTATTTCAGGTATAAGAGCAAGGTCATCAGCATAGAGAAGCTCCCAGGGGCAGCCTGTCTCGAATTCCTCTGTTATTGCCCGGAGGACTATGATGAACAAGAGGGGGGGGGGGTTGAGGACCAATCCTTGGCGAACCCTTACTTGTACCCTGAATTTTTTGCTGTACTCATTGTCACCCCTCACCTTACTGGTAGCGTCCCTGTAGATGGCTCTCACCAACCACTCATCTATCCCTGGTTTCCACATTGACTACCAGATAAGGGATGAGGGGACCCTGTCAAAGGCTTCCTCCATGTATAGAGTTGAATTTTGTGTAGCCACCTGTCAGCGACTTTTCTCCCCCACCCATTTTTAGGGGGTATTACCCATTTTTCCGGGCTCTTTTCACAGCTATATCCCATTCGAAATTTGCGTTAGTTTTTGTATGAGAAAATGGAAGGGAGTGGAGCTTGTTTGTAGTTTGTAGAGGAAACATTAAACGTGCCCGAGAGAAAAACATGGTATTTCCCGACAACTAAAAGTCATGAAGAACTATGAAAGAAGGCGAATAAGTAATGGGGGTGGGGGGAAAGAAGAGAACTAGCAGTCGATTGTTCTAGAACTCCCAAAATGAAAACACCTGAAAAACGTTCCCTCTATTCATTACTAAAGGTCTTTCTCTCTTCATTGCTAAAAATAAAGAAGCTAGAAAAAATCGATCGTATTTCATTCTAATTGTCATTGTAAATGACTGATGCTTTCCTTTCTCTGTCTCGATTGCTTCACTCCTCTTCTCTACGGTTAAGAGAGTGAAGGTGCATGGCTCAGTGGTTAGGGGTATTTGGCCCACGATTGTAAAGTCATGAGTACGCTGTGTTCTTAAGCAAAATACTGTACTTCATCTTGCTGCAGTTCACTCAGCTGGCAAAAATGAGTTGTAGCTGTAACTGAAAGGGGCCAGCCTTGTCACATTGTGTTACACTGAATCACCCTGAGAACTACATTAGGGGTACACATGTCTGTGTCCTTGCAGATTTCCATAACAGTCAGTTGCAACTTCAGGCTGCTGGCAATGGATGCCTTCAACTGCCTAAAATACCATAACTTTTAAATGCTTGTAACTTCTTTATTATTAATTTTTAGACAAAAAAAAAAAGAAAATTAAAATAATGTAATTTTGTCATCAGTATGCAAACTTATTACACAACTACATTTGCTGTAAGTATTCTGGTGAAAATTTGAAGTGGTTGGGAGGAATTTAACAAGATCCAGAACCACCTGAAGTATTTCCAGTGTTTACATGGTTTAAAAAATATTGTCGTTGTGATGTAATTTTGCATACTGATGATGAAAATTGCATCCTTTTTATCCTACATTAATAATTAAGAAGATACAAGCATTTAAAGTTATGTAATTTTAGCCAATATTACCAATGTATCAGATTTTGTAAATATTATTTCATCCTCACGCCCATTCGTCGGCGATGTATGTAACTCAAAAAACAAAATTCAGCTAAATATAATATTCTATCAAGTTTCTTTGAAAGAAAGAAAATGGTTCACAGTATAAAACATTATATATTTTTTATTTACTTTTATTAATTCTTCGATATAATTCATATGATTTTCATCATAAACAAGCAAAAATACATTGTTCAGAAAATCATCTGCTGAAATTTTCACAAAATATCAGGTCATTAAGAATGATGTAACGGAGCGGTTACCAGTATGTAGCAGTTGTTGTCAATGTTTTTCTGTTTTCATATTCGTTTGCCACATACTTGTTAACACCCACCAGGCTGGTTAATTAATTTTTTTGTTCCCGGATGAGGATCTGTATATTGATCGATGATGTTAACTCCAAGAAAGAAAGACAGTAGCCGAAGTTGTAGATAACATTTATTTCTCAATTACATATAATCAAAGCTAAACCACGACGGGCAGGCATGTATAAAAACAGTTAGAAAGCATATGAAGTAACACGAGTTATAGTTTCTTGTAAGTGTAGCGTTGAACTTACATATTCCCATGTTCCTTGTCATTGTAGCAGCAGTAACTAAAGTGATGCTGTTGAAACGAAAGTGAGTGATTGAGAAAGTAAGAGAGGGGTGCTCAGGACAACTGTATTGGTGAATTTCATAGCTGTCCCTCTATGACATTCTGTCAAGACGGTATTTCAAACCGGTCGGCCTGCTCTCCGTCGTTTGCCCTCACTAACTGATTTTTTTTGCCTTGGAGAATACTGGTGTTTATGACTATGCAGACTAGCTAGAAGTTCACTAATCATTTCATCCATTTGGTGGATGTATACATCCGGCAACAAACTACTACAAGATGTCAACGACGTTGGTGGAAGTTGGCTTCTTTCTCAGTTTCACAATGTGCGAAGACTAATATCGATATCTTAAGTAATATATTACATATATGAGATCCTCAACATCTTTCAATCGATGCTAACATTCCACGATGCGCATGTTCAGCCGGAACCTGAATTCGGCCTTCAAACATAAAAACAATTTGATGCATAAATTGACCAAGCGACTGTTTATTTCCATGTTATATACTTATCAACGATATATATATATATATATAGTGGAAGAAATTTTCTCTTGAGCAACACGACCACCGTCGCATACTTCCTAATAGAAGCTATGATTCATAAAAGGTATTTTTTTAATTGATTTTTCACAGTCAAACGTCATTTCTACTCTCATAATCTGAGTGTTTTCTTTTGTTTGATTCGTATAAAATTGTGACATTCCTGAAAAGAAACTAATTTTTATCACAAGTCACCACAGTCAGAACTGACCTAGGGATATAAACAACGACGAATGACCGGTTTGAATACAACCGAATGTTATCGCCCACCATTGTGTAGTTTAACGCACATAATGTTAGACAATGTGATGGTGAGGCTGTGATGTATTTCTATTAATATTGTTTTGGTTTTGTGTAGTCATTACCAGTTATGGGCCTTGTTAAGGCCTGGAAGTTATTCTTACGAAAGCGACTGTCTTTAGTTTAACATATAAAGACAGAAGAGCATTGTTGTTAGCTTGAAGCATTGTGATATAAAAGTAGGCAACAAATAACGAAGGCAAGCTTCTAACAATGCAGAAAGGGAAAGTTGAGTAACCATTTCATAATTCATGCAAAAAAGCTCATCATCAGAGTTTGTGTAGATGATGCGACATTGATTACTCTCATTGCCCTTTCGGCAATAAAAATGCCAAAATCTACCTATACTCATTCTTGTAAACAGCATAGTTCTTTATGATGAACCTTACGCCTCCAATATATAAAGGTTGTTCAACTTCCACTTTTCATTGTTAGTCTTTCTACGCTACTTCGTATTTTTCTTATATATGTATATGTTACTCTAACACAATATTTGTACTTATGTAGACTTTACACAAGGTTGTATGTTGTAATTTTAGAAATTAATTGAACTTTCTGTTCAGTGATTGAGATAAATGGTTAGATCTACAGCTTAATCGATAGAGGAAGGTAGATAATTTTCTGTTGTTCAAAATATTCAGCTTCACTTATATATCTTGAACCGTTTCTCTATTATTTCAGATATAACAGATGGTATCTGCATAAAAGAATTTTTTCTTTCCTTTAGATTCATCATAATTTATCATCTAAAGACTGAGATTATTATATTATTGGATTCTAATTTTTTCTACTTGCATTCTAACTAAACTTAGACATCTTTCCGAAAGAGTTTCTACAATCTTCAGAAATCAACAGAGGTCCAAGTTCTTTCATGAAAATAAGAATGAAATATAAAAATTAGTAAAAAACGAAAAATTATGGAAAACACATTATGTGACAAATCATTTACGCTTCAGACAGAGTCTGAAAACATCAATTTTGCAGATAAAATGTTGAAAGGGACAGGAAAAGCATCGAACCATTGTGATATCTGTGGTAAATCATTCGCACACAGGAACTCTTTAACTGCTCACAAACGTATTCATACAGGGGAGAAGCCACATCGGTGTAATATTTGTGGTAAATCATTTATTTCAAGTTGTCACTTAACTACTCATATACGTACTCATACAGGAGAGAAGCCTTATCACTGTGATATCTGTGGTAAATCATTTGCTCATAGTACTCACTTAACTGTACATAAATATATTCATACAGGAGGGCAACCATACCATTGTGATATCTGTGGTAAATCTATGTCTTCAAACAGTAAATTAAAAGTGCACAAACGCTTCCATACAGGAGAGAAGCCATTTCAGTGTGATATTTGTGGTAAATCATTCTCTATTAGTAGTCACTTAACTACTCACAAATATATTCATACAGGAGTGAAGCCATATCACTGTGATATCTGTGGTAAATCATTCTCTGTAGGAAGTAACCTAAATACTCACAAACGACTTCATACAGGAGAAAAGCCATACCACTGTGACATCTGTGGCAAAACCTTATCTGATTCAGGTAACTTAACTAGTCACAAACGTATTCATACAGGAGAGAAACGATACCTTTGTGATATTTGTGGTAAATCATTTTCTCACAGTGGTCGTTTAACTACTCACAAACGCATTCACACAGGAGAAAAGCCATATCACTGTGAAATTTGTGGTAAAGCATTCACTACCACAGGTGAAGTAACTGTTCACCAACATATTCATACAGGAGACAAGCCATATTCATGTGATATCTGCGGTAAGTCATTTCCTCGTAGAGAATCATTACCTATTCACAAACGCATACATACAGGTGAGAAGCCATATCGCTGTGATATCTGTGGTAAATCATTCACTGTGTCAACTACTTTGACTATACACAAACGCAGTCATACAGGAGAGAAACCATATCACTGTGATACCTGTGGTAAATCATTCACTACAACAAGTTACTTAACTAAACACAAACACATTCACACGCGAGATACGCCATATCACTGTGATATCTGTGGCAAATCATTTTCTCAGAAACGTCATTTCACTGCCCATGCATTGGTTCATACAGAAAAGTAACTGTCAAGTCACTGTATAATGTGCTGTAAACAAAATATCTAACCATAAATGTATTCATAGAGAGAGGTAGATCTCTCTTTTTGAGATTATAATTTGTGTGACGACAACTAGTATCTAGAGTCTTGAAAATATCTTACCACTTTGATTATTTTAATAAAAGTATTGTTGCAGAAAATAGTCATATATATTGCAACTAACATATTTCCTGAGGGAAGACAAAATACAATGAATTTATCGGATGTTGTGTGAAAATAACAGAAATAAAAGTGCAGAACAAATCAGGATAATAGTATGATGTCTTGTATGTAGTGTTTGTCTTTTATACATTCAATCTTGTCTATTCCTCAACAAGTTACCAAAAGTAATCTCTTCAACCAACAGTGTGTGTATATAATCTATCTTTTTGAAATTTGTTCCTATATTCTACATTCTGTGTCAAGTGTTATGTATTTTTCTCAACAATGGAATGAGTCATGATTTAAATAATGGAATAAAGCTAAATGTTTTTGGCTTTAACATTGGAGAAAGTTATTGGTGCTCTTGTACAATACTCCTATTACTTTCTTGACCCACTCCTACTTTTTGCACCTTCCCCTAATTGGGTAGGTTGCTGGAGTATTTTGGAGGGAGACATAGTACATAATGAGAGATTGTTTGGTTCTGTGGTGAGTGATGAATCAGTTTAATATAAGTGGAGAGAACAATGGCAATGGGTGGAAAATGGTTAACAAAAGATATGGTACCAGGTAGTGGAGAAAAAAGATGAAGTGGTATCAAGGGAGAACTGCAGTGAAGGACATGTACAGAGGAGGGAAAGGATATGAGGAGACAGGTCATGGTGGTCATTTGTGCACATGTATATATATATATATATATGTTTGCATACACACACACTGCTTTCAAAACTCAATTTCATTAAGCAGGGCTGGTTTTCTGAAGAACTGCATATTGTTAGTCTTCCTGTTCCTTTGACATATTTTCCATGGGGCTCAAGGTGTTGAAGTTAGCATTACACCACTTCCTCCCATGTCTTACTGTTTCTCCCTCTTCCACAAGCTCCAATCACTTGATTGGTACTTCTTTATACAACTGTCCATATATGTATCATATTCATACAAGTGCTATCTTGTTTTTTTTTTGCACACTACGTGAGATTCATCTTGTGACCAGTTTTCTCTTTATAGTTTATCATTGATGCACAGCCAGTAAAGAATGCACAATTTTTTTCTTGTCTTCCCAAGTCCTCTACCATCAAAGCTTGTCTCTCACTACCATGCACTATTGTAGTTCTGATGTTAAGATTCATACAATCAGCTCTTCACTCTGCTTGTACACCTCTCACAACTCAACACTTAGCTTCTTTCGTGACCGTGAAATTACTATATGTGATACCCTGACAAACACCATATCAACATAAGCCAAGTATAATTGTCTACTCTTAGGCAAGCATTTCTCTTGCGGTTGCCTCTCTTGGAAGGTTGCATCTGCTGTACCTCTTCCAATTTGAACGCCCCACTGCTTCTTATCTAGTTACAGCCTGTCACAAATCAATTGTGCTATAATTCTGTGATTTTCATAACCTTATTCAACAATTTGATTCTTCTGTAGCTGCTTCTTAAGGCATCACCTTTGCCTTTGTAACAGTTTATGGTGATACTCCTATGCCTGACACTCTCCTTTATAACTTGATTTCCTATCTGGTTGGAAATCATGTATCCCCTTTCAGCACATATCTTGAGCATCTCTGCTACGATCCATAATGGGCCTGCAGCTTTCCCCCCTCAATGTTCTTCATTACCTTACCTGCAATGCTACTTTCAAATTGCATTGCTGGTCTCATGTCTTCCTAAGTATACCCCATTCAGTTCATGTAACCAATGTATATATTTTGCTGCAACCACTGTCATTTATTACTTCGTTTTACAGAGGTGGTGAATTGTCTTTTTTTTTCCTTATTAATTTTTTCAATTGTGTTCTCTGTCTTGTCCAGTTTCTAATTTGATTTTGTAAAACGGTAAACGCTGTGAAGGCAATAAAATATCTCATTTTCATCTCTGTTCATATATTAAAAGAAAAAAACAACTATACACCAAATTTAAAATCAGAACATGATTAAAGGAATTGAAAATTGTGAGCCAAACAGAAACGATTCCGGTGCTGTGGGGCAATCTTTGGTCATTTTTATGGTGTAGTTTAAGGAATATTTGCCTCCTAGTTCTAGGATATCGAAAGACCATGCAAAGCTTTCGTCTGGTACCATGGAGACAAACAGTCGCGACATACAGTATGGGCGGTAATGAAGGCTTCCGAATAAGTAAAATAGCGAAAATTTAATTGCTTGTAACATTATTATTATTAGCTACTATCAAAAATAATAATAATAATAATAATCTGCTGAAAATTTGAGAAATGAGACATTCATTGAAGAGATCAAAAGCTATATGAGTGGTTGAACAGGAGCAACAAACTATTATAGAATATCAACGAAGATGATGGAAGTTGGCTTCTTTATTTCATTAAATTGGTCATGGAGACCTTACACAGAATAAGAAGCTTGTGGGCTGGACGTAGACAAAATGAGATGAAATGAAAACGTAAAGATAAAGATGAGAGGGATGTCGGCGCCCACCGATCAACAAGCCCTCAGATACAATTTTTCCTTTACAATCAATACAAAATCAATAAGGTAAAGATCAATCCTCATCATCAAAGCCCCCAAACATAAGAAATATAGACAGAAAAAAAGAATAGTTGGAAGTTGACTTCTTTCTCAGTCTCATGACGTGCAAGTAGTGATATCCATTGCATATGTGCTATCTTTGCATCTCCCAAACGATGCTAACATTCTATGATGCGCATGTTCAGCCGGAAGATGAAATCGGTCTTCGAACACAAACTGTACTGTATTAATTTTAGCAAAATTTGTTGAACAAACGGCAGTATTTCGCACGTTATTATATATATGCATACACTTACACGCAGAGCGGACGAAATTTTCTCTTCAACAACGAGGTATTTTTATTGACTTTTCAGTGTTTCTTTCAGCAAAGCAATGTGGTCTTCTGCTTGACTCGTCATTTATGACGAATTTACACCGCAGAAACTCTCACAACAGTAGAACTGACCTCGGGCTATAAACAACGATGAGTGACCTGCTTGGATAGAACCGAATGTTATCGACATCTATTGTGTTGTTGAATATATATGTTAGACAATGTGATAGTGCTATATCTTAACTGGACGTTTCTATTAATATTGTTTTGGTTGTTTCGTCATGGCCAGTTACGGGCCTTGTGAAGCCTGTAATTTACTTACTCTTTCGAAAGCAAGTTTCTGTAGGTTAATACAATAGAAAAGCGTTGTACTTTGCTTAAAGTATTGTGATACAGAAAGTAAAGTAACAATGCAGAAAGCCAATCATCAGAAGCGCACGGTTTAGAAATGCGAGTTTGTGTAGATCCCGCGACTTTGATGACTCTGACCACCCTTTAAATGACAGAATCTGCATAGATTCACATTTGTCAACAGCTTCGTTCTTAAGATGGACCTTCGTGCCTGCGTTATATGAAGGTTACTCAACTTCCACTGTTCACATTTTTAGAAGTCCTTCGTTTTTTATTTTATATTAGGTATGTTACACAATAGCCACGTGAAGCTATAATTTGTATACATGTAGACTTTATCGTTCAGTGATTGATGCAAATGTTTATATCTACAGTTTAACCAATATACAAGGGTGGAAATTTTTCTGCTGTTGAATATTCAGCTTCTCCTATATCTTACACCGTTTCTCTATTATTTCAGATATAACATGGTATCTGCATAAAAGATTTTTTTTTCTTTAAGATTCATCGTTAATTACTTAAAAACTGCGATTATCATATTATTGGATTTTAGTTTTTCTATTTTGTAATATATTCAAGTGTGATTCGCATTCTAACTAAACTTGGACATCTTTCCAAAGGAGTTTCTACCATCTTCAGAAATCAACAGGGAACAAATTTGAAGGAAATTTCTTTCAATAAAATAAGAATGAAATACAAAAATTAGTGAGAAACGAAAAAGTATGGAAAACACATTATGTGAAAAAACCATTTACACTTAAGATGGAATCTAAAAAGATGAATTTTGGAAATGAAATGCCAAAAGAAACAGGAAAAAAGTCAAATGAGTGTGATATCTGTGGTAAATCATTTGCACACAGAAACTATTTATCTGCTCACAAACGTATTCATACAGGGGAGAAGCCACATCAGTGTAATATTTGTGGTAAATCATTTATTTCAACTGGTCACTTAACTACTCATATACGTACTCATACAGGGGAGAAGCCATATCACTGTGATATCTGTGGTAAATCATTTGCTCGGAGTCATCAGTTGACTGTACATAAATACATTCATACAGGAGGGCAGCCATTTCATTGTGATATCTGTGGTAAATCTATATCTTCAAAGAGTAAATTAACAGTACACAAACGCTTTCATACTGGAGAGAAACCATTTCACTGTGATATTTGTGGTAAATCATTCTCTATTAGTAGTCACTTAACTACACACAAATATATTCATACAGGAGTGAAGCCATATCACTGTGATATCTGTGGTAAATCATTCTCTGTAGGAAGTAGCCTAAATACTCACAAACGACTTCATACAGGAGAAAAGCCGTATCACTGTGATATCTGTGGGAAAACATTATCTGATCAAGGTAACTTAGCTAGTCACAAACGTACTCATACAGGAGAGAAACGATACCTTTGTGATATTTGTGGTAAATCATTCTCTTACAGTAGATGTTTAATTGTTCACAAACGCAATCACACTGGAGAAAAGCCATATCACTGTGAAATCTGTGGTAAATCATTTGCTACCACACGTACAGTAACTGTTCACCAACACATTCATACAGGAGATAAGTCATATTCATGTGATATCTGCGGTAAGTCATTTCTTCGTAGAGAATCATTACCTATTCACAAACGTGTGCATACAGGTGAGAAGCCATATCGCTGTGATATCTGTGGTAAATCATTCTCAGGATTAACTAACTTAACTCTTCACAAACGCAGTCATACAGGGGAGAAACCATATATCTGCGATACCTGTGGTAAATCATTCACTACAACAAGTTACTTAACTAAACACAAATACATTCACACACGAGATGTGCCATATCACTGTGACATCTGTGGTGAATCATTTTCTCAAAAGCGCTATTTCACTGCCCATGCATCAATTCATACAGAAAAATAACTGTGTCAATGTATGATGTGCTATGAAAAATATCTAACCATAAATGTATTCATATAGACGGAGGTAGACAAATTTCTCAAGATGTAACAACTAATATCTAGAGTTTTGAATGGCATCTGCCAACATTAAGTAGGATTCTGAGCCCTGCCCCCGCTCCCGAAACAGCTGTTGGACTTTAAATTTTGGTACATTAATGTAGTTTTCCAAGCTGAATTGCTGGAGATATTTCTCTTTTTCCAGGAAAGTTTTGAAAAAAAGTTATAGAGGTTTAAAGTTGGATCGTTTTCACTAAGTCAGGAAACAGGATTTAGAAGCTGACATTTTGTGTATGATGGCACATCCTGACAACATCCTGAAAATGGCACTCATGCTTTTATATGACACCATAAACAAATCAATTACACACAACATATAACTGCTCATAACCTTGTTTAGAATTTTCAGACAATTTTTGCCAATGTGTATTCTACACGAGAATTTGTACGATTATATGCAAAAAAAACCCATTTTGGTGGTGCTTCCTTTAAGGCCTTTTTAGCACACCTGACAACCAACGCAATGACAAAGAAACGACTAAACAACACATATTTTGTAGTTTTAAGCATTCAATATGCATTTAATGTAATAGACAGCACATTACAAATTAAATATTTTTTAAAATATGAAATTTTAACACGAACTTCTTTACGCGTTCTTCCAGTGTGTCATGATTCCAACATGGCACCACATAAAGAAAAACTTGTCTGGTCTCGCAACACACTCCTCCAAAAAACCCACTGCTTATGTAGGATCCTTGCTCAGTTGTACTTACTTCTTGAAAAGACTGTTTCATCAATCTCAACAATCGTTGCAGGACCACCAATCTCAACTAGATGACAGAGCAGGTCCTCTGCATGTACTTCCCTAACATAGCTGTTATAGCCAAAAGCTGTGCAATGGGCTCATCCCCAGTTATTCAACACAAAACCGGATTGAAGTCAATTCCTTACCCCATGAGTAAAGGAAAAGCACAAGAGTCTTAAGAGGAAGGGTGCTACTTTCAATCCATGTGTCTTTCCTCACTGACACAGACTCCATGCATCCTTGATGTGAGTATCGGCAATACATATTCCCACCAAGTTTTCTTGTACTCGTAAAATGCTTCTCCATTTTCCATAATTTTCTGTGGGGTATAACACCCTTTTCTGGCAAATACAAAACCACATCTCCCTTTTGTGATTTAAGGCCTATTTGGTTGCTATTTTTAGCTCACATGACAACCACCTCAATGACTGAAATATATTTGTCAACACATGCTTTCTCACAGACAAAAGAGTAGTCATGTTTGGCTTGTTACTATGGTAACACTAATGTGTGGCTAAATTAGATGAAATTACCGAAAATTTTCAAGCCTTATAACAACTTATATGTTGATTTGTGGCGAAAATGATTTTCATGGCATTAATTAGTATAGAAAAGTATATCATTATACTGAATATGAAATCAATTCGAACAGAAATTGAGACTGAAAATTGGCAGCCAAACCGAAAAGATCCGAATTGCAATCTACACCATCTGAAAGGTGTTTGCAGAAAATTTCATTTAAAAAACATTCGTTTTCTGGAAGTTATGAGGAAAGTTTGGCGGCGGAAGGAAACATTTGGGTAGATATGCCAGGTTTTCTCTATATGTGTTAGAAGTACAATTTTAGAAAAGAGAAACCGACATTCCCAGTCGATCTGAAAAGCTACAGCAGCAGTTCACAAGCAACGAACTACAAGACGTCGACGACTGGTGTGAGCCGGTAACCTTCCACAATACGCATATTCAACCGGAAGTTGAATTCGGTCTTCAACCAGAAAGCCTAATATCAAGCTAATAATATTTTGATGTATCAATTGTGGAAGAAGCTTCCATATTTATGGCCCGTGTTATATTTATCAACAATATCTATTTATATATGTGTATGGTATATACACATGCACGCGCAGTGGAAGAAAATTTTTCTTCAACAACACGACTAGCCTGACTTTCTAATAATACCTGTGATTCATACTAGGTACTTTTTTTTTATATCTATTTTTCATATTCAAACGTTTCTACTTTTCAACAACGCAATGCTTTTGTCTTTTGATTAGTCATAAAAGTCGTTACACTCAAGAAACTTTCATCACGTTCTAAACGGTCAGAACTGACCTAGGGATATAAACAATAACGATTGACCTGTTTGGATGGAATCAAATGCTATCGACTTTCTTTGTGTAGTTTAACATATATAATGTCAGTTAATGTGATGGTGAAGCTGTGGTGTGTACTGTCTTAGCTGGATGTTTCCATTAATATTGTTGTGGTTTTCGTTATGTAGTCAAAGCCAGTTGCGGGCCTTGTTCAGCTTCCAAGTTACTCTTTCGAAAGTGACTTTCTATATAGTATAACATTTATAATAGACAAGCGATGTGCTGTGCTTGAAGCATCGTGATACAGAAGTAACGTATTATGAAGGAAAGCTTCTAACAATGGAGAAAGGGAAATCCGAATAATCTGTATATGATTCATGCAAAAAAAGTCCCATTCTTATAGCCGCAGGGTACTACTAAAGAAGAGTGGTCCCCAACGCGCGTCCGCGCTAGCTAGTCGTGAGTAGTCGATCCCTACAACAAGTGCGAGTATGCAAATGAATACATGTGCACGCCTATGCAAATTAGTACATGCGCGCTCTTTTACGGCTGAATATATATATTTAAAAAATGTATGAAGTTAACAAAAACAGGTAGTGTGTTATTTTTATTTGATTTGTTTTTTATTTATTTACGTTGTTTAGAAGTTACGTGCACTTGCAGGATCGACTACTCACGACTAGCTAGCGCGGGTGCGCGTTGGGGACCACTCTTTAGTAGTACCCGCAGGGTACCACTACCCTTCTTTAGTAGTACCTGATGTGTGTGTTACACAATAGCCATGTGAAGCTGTAATTTGTATGTATGTAGACTTTACACAACGTTGTATCATGTAATTTTAAAAATCAGTTAAACTTCACTGTTCAATGATTGATGTAAATGTTTATATATACAGTTTATTCAATATAGAAAGATAATTTTCTGCTGTTGAATATTGAGCTTCACCTCTATCTTATGTTTCTCTATTTCAGATATAACAGTATCTGCATAAAAGAATTTCTTTTTACTTTAAATTCACCATAATTTATCATCTAAAGACTGGGATTATTGAATTCTAATTTTTTTCTACTTCACTGTCTCTAATATTTTCAGGAATAATTTGAATACTTTATTATACTTGGACACTTTTTCCAAAGGAGTTTCTACCATCTTCAGAAATCAACAGAGATTGAAGGAAATCTCTTTCAGGAATTAGTGAGAAACTAAAAATTATGGATAATACATTATGTGAAAATCCATTTACACTTCAGGCATAGTCTGAAAACATGAATTTTGCAAATGAAATGCCAAAAGAGACAGGAAAAAAGTCAAATGAGTGTGATATCTGTGGTAAATCATTTGCACGCAGAAACTATTTAACTGCTCACAAACGTATTCATACAGGGGAGAAGCCACATCAGTGTAATATTTGTGGTAAATCATTTATTTCAACTGGTCACTTAACTACTCATGTACGTACACATACAGGAGAGAGGCCTTATCACTGTGATATCTGTGGTAAATCATATGCTCGTAGTAATCAATTAACTGTACATAAATACATTCATACAGGAGGGCAGCCATTTCATTGTGATATCTGTGGTAAATCTATGTCTTCAAAGAGTAAATTAACAGTACACAAACGCTTTCATACTGGAGAGAAACCATTTCATTGTGATATTTGTGGTAAATCATTCTCTATTAGTAGTCACTTAACTACTCACAAATATATGCATACAGGAGAGAAGCCATATCACTGTGATATCTGTGGTAAATCATTCTCTGTAGGAAGTAACCTAAATACTCACAAACGACTTCATACAGGAGAAAAACCATACCACTGTGATATCTGTGGGAAAACATTATCTGATCAAGGCAACTTAAATAGTCACAAACGTACTCATACAGGAGAGAAACGATACCTCTGTGATATTTGTGGTAAATCATTCTCTGATAGTAGGTCTTTAACTGCACACAAACGCAGTCACACTGGAGAAAAGCCATATCACTGTGAAATCTGTGGTAAATCATTTGCAACCACACGTACAGTAACTGTTCACCAACGTATTCATACAGGACACAAGTCGTATTCATGCGATATCTGTGGTAAGTCATTTCTTCGCAGAGAATCATTATTTATTCACAAACGCATACATACAGGTGAGAAACCATATCACTGTGATACCTGTGGTAAATCATTCACAGTATCAACTACTTTGACTACACACAAATGCAGACATACAAGGGAGAAACCATATCACTGTGATATCTGTGGTAAAGCATTTTCTCAAAAACGTCACTTCACTGCCCATGCATCTACTCATACAGGTAAATAACTGTGTCAATGTATATTGTGCTGTAAAAAATACCTAACCATAAATGTATTCACAGAGGGAGTTAGAGCTATCTTTCTAGACTATATAGTTCATGTAACTACATTTAATATCTACATTCATGAAATGACTTCCCTGTTTGATTATGATAAAGGTATTGTTTCAGAAAATAGTCATATGTATATTGTAGCTAACATACATGTCCCGAGAGATGACAATATACAATATATTTACTGGATATTGTGTAAGTAACTGAGAAATGAATTCTTATAAATCATGAATAACATCACTGTACAGTTAAATTAGAAATAAAATTATGAACAATAAAAGAAAATTATACCACATTGGGATGTAAGTATGATGTCTTATATAGAATCTTTGTCTTTTATGCAATTAATCATGTCAACATGTAAATGAGATTTTGGATGATGATGATGATTATTTCAGCAAAATAATAATTATGAATATTCAACAAAGAACTGAAACACATGAATCTAGGATAAAAGTGTTGGGATAAAATATTAGTGTCCTGTGTTGATGTAGGGAGATTTGGTTACTATTTCTTGCATATTGTTGTTTCACTTTGAGGTCCATCATTTATTGTGTGAGCTAAGAATTGTCTGTCAGCTGTTTGCCATGTATCAACACATACACACAGAAGAAGGAAATGTATTTAAAAAGTTTCATATGTCTGAATGGAGTGAAGGAAGAGGCTTTGGGAAAAAAAGTATTTGAAACAAAATTTTTTGTTTTTTTGTCTGGAATTGAAATCGTCTGCACATGGAATTACAAAATAATGAAATAAAGACTTGTGAGGTGACAGTGGGAATTGAAATTTCAAAATGTTTTTTTTTTTATTTATTGACATAATCATAAATTTTAATATTGAAAATAAGAATCCTAATTGCATGGGCAAATGTCTTCTATAATTGCAGGCCAAGTGGATTTGATAAATGAAACTGAAAGTGGCTTTAGTATATACATATACACACACACACACACATATCATCATTGACTTATTATGTGACAGACTGAATTTATTGAGGCTGATTTTCTATGGCCACTTACACTTCCTGTAGCTAACTTGCCTATTTCCAAACAAAGTAATATTTCTCCATGGCCAGACATGTTTTCGTAGAATATTGGAAATAAATGACACTCATTTACCACATGATGTCTAGAGAAGAAAAGGCAAACATTGACATCATCGTTTAACATCTGTTATCCATGCTAACATGGGTTGGAGAGTTTGCAGGGGAGGCACTAGGCTACATTGGATGATTTAGCATGGTTTCTGTGACTGGATGCCCTTCCTAACACCATAATATATGTACTTGTTTATGTATAAGCAGTTTTATTTGCACTAAAGTATATGGACTGGATAGTTTGTACAGCTGGATGTACTTCCGATCACTAATCACCTTACAGCATGTACTGGTTGCTGTTTTTGTGCCACCAGCACTATTGAGATTGTCATGAAGTTTGGAATGTTACAAACCCTTAAAAAGGGGTGTTGGCTTTATACTAGAGGATGAGGGGTTAAAGTATGAGAAAGCATGGTGGGCAGAGTAGACTCTGAAAATGGAGCCGCATGGTTACTCACACTTAAAAGATTAGGTGAGAATGATCAGTAGAAGCTTGAAGGAGATAGCGTTGATGTGGTGTCAAGGCAGGTCATTCATTGTACAAGGTAAGTAGAAGTAGATGGATTGAGTGGTGATTTGCAATGTTATATAGGGGCCATGAGACCAAAGGAGAGGCAGGCAACAACAGTAAAGACTGCTTATATCTGAAAAGTTGGAGTGGAAGGTAGAATATTTATGATTATAGAAGTTCCTAAACTTCTTTTACACATGGTGCACCTTACAAGTCAAAACATTTTGGCCCAAACCTCACAGAGGCAATGACTAGTGATCAAGACCTTTGGCTATGTGCTCTACTTAAGGGGTCCCTTAAGTGCGCCCACACTGGTAGCACATAAAGAAAAAATCAACCTTTGAACATTGGGCCTCACGGAGGCAAAGTGGCTGAGTACCATTTGAGCGTTGGGCATGAAGGAGGCAAAGTGATTGAGTTCCTTTCGAGTATTAGGCCTCATGGAGGTAAAATGGCTGAGTTCCGTTTGAGTGTTGGGCCTCAGAGGTGAGGTGACTGAGTTCCTTTCGAGTATTGAGCCTCATGGAAGCAAAGTGGCAGAGTTCCTTTTGAGTATTGGCCCTGACAGAGGTGAGGTGGCTGAGTTCTTTTTGAGCATTGGGCCTTGTGGAGGCAAAGTGACCAAGTTCCTGTCAAGTGTTGGGCCTTATGGAGGCAATGGCCAAGACCTTTGGCATTATGAAGAAGACCCACCAAGCCATGGATTCACTGAATGTGCCATAAAATGTCAATTTCAAGGATAGATTGATGTTAATTTAGTTTTTATCCTTATGAGATTTCAGGTTCATAAATTGAATAATACTGTCATACCATAATTAGGCTAAGTGAATTGAACGACACAACCACCTCTCGTTCTTAGTTTAGAACTTAGTATTTAGTTTTTTGCCACTTATATACATTTATATATGAACTTCTAGTGAATTTCGGTTTGTAATTTTCGTATTTTGAAATATTATATTGCTTTTTCGAGGCACACAATTTGGGAACCACTGGGTTAGGCTGTAGGATGGAGGTTGTGAAAGAGGAAGGTGTTATGCAGTGGTGGGAGCAGTAAATTATGGTACTGTAGTTGTGAACAATATTAATGGGTGATGAAAAGCTAAGAAGTAATATGGATTTCGGTAGGAAGGTTAAAAAAAAAGCAGTATGGTGATACAAAATGAAGGGTGGAGGTAGAGCAATTTGTGTATCTATATGTACACACATACACAAAGTGGTCTCAGTGTACAGTTTTCCTAAGGTGGGTGGGTTTTAAGAATTGTATATCACCAGCCATCCTGTTCCTTAGTTATGTCTATGAGGCTCAGTCTTGAAATTGGTTTTGCACCATTTCTCATGCCCTGTTTCTCTCTTTTCCACAGGCTCAAAACATTAAATGATTGGCATTTCTTTTTAAATCCGTTTTCATTTAAATGCATAACTTGTCCATTCCAGGCAATCTTCTTTCTTGCACAGCACACCTGATTCTCTCTACATTTATACTATATCGTTTACACACTTACATTATGCATCCAGTTAAGCATACTTCGATTCTTTCCAGTCTTCTCAAGGCCTATGTCATACTACCATGCAGCATTGTATTTCTAACACAAGCATCATACAATCTCCGTTTCAGCCTGTGGGAAAAAGCATTTGTTGCTGAAAGAGGTTGTATCTTCCTGAACTTTCTGCAGTCTGTTCTTACTCTGTCAATGATACTTTCATAGCAACCACGTCTGTTTTCAGGGTGCTCATACTACATACTGCTTCAGTGCATCTATCACATACGAAGCTTCTTTTCTCTGCTAGTCTGCCTATGATTCCACTTCATCTCTTGTGTGTCTACAGCTTCCATTGGCAACAGTGTAAGTTTACATTTTAGGCTTCTGCATATTGAGTAAGGCCATTTCCCCGAGGACACCAGGGTCTAATCTTAAGGAAAATTTTATAAGGGTTTAAAGTTTGATTATTTTTACTCAATCAGAAAAGATTTGAAGACTGGCATTTTCTGCATGAAAGCAAAACTTTAAGATGATGAATTTTTATCAAACAAAACGAAAGCAAAACATTACGTCAATGAATGTCCTAAGATACTTTGAAATTTTAATAAGTTTTAATGAATGAAGTCACGAAACGGTTGAACAGCCATGTAAATGATTTAAAAAGGAAAAAAATCCTCAACGAAATTTTTTGACATACTGCAAAAGAAACTACGTTAATATTGGGGTTTAGGGTCAGTCTGACAAGTGGATGACCTGGGGTTAATCAATTGGTAACATTTTTCTAAAATTCCTCTCTGAAAACTTTTTTTGACAAATTATAAAAAAAAAATTAATAAATAAACTTAAAGAAACTCTACGTTAGGCATGTAAACATGAACTGAACTGAAACTACAGCCTAACGTGTTTGAATTTTCGCTTTAAAAGATGTATAGTTTACTGTAAAGCGAAAATTCAAAAACGAAAGTCAGTATATGAGTGCTCGTTAAAGAAAATACACGTAGTAGTTGTGGTAGTGTTAAACAGACAATAGCTTCGCTTGTTACTATACAAACAGGCACCAATGTGTTGGATGCTTTCCAGTCGCTGAAATTATTTGCAAAATTTAAAAGCTATTGAGTTATTATTAATTTAATTAGCATACAAAATTGAAGCAAATACGAAAACAACTGGAACAAAATTTTAAAAAATAGAAAACTGTAGCAGCAATAGAAAAGATCTGGACTCCTTTTGATTTGCAATTTAATTTTCTTCATTATTTATTTCTTGGGGAGAAAATGAGTGCAATTTTTATCATCAGCCTGTAAAACTACATTTTCTGGAGATTTGAACGACTTATAGTGTTTCGTTGAAATTGAACATCAGAACCACTAGAAGCAGATGCAAGAAACAACTACAACATATCGACAACGATCGTTGAAATTGGATTCATTATCCGTGTTACAACTTGTGAATACCCAAAAGCGGTGTCTTTCATCTGTTTAGCATCTCATTCCACTGCTAACATTCTGCCAATGCGCATGATCAACCGGAAGTTGACTTCGACGTTCACTCATCAGATGCCAGCTTTGTATTACGAATTGAATCGCATATGTATATAAGATAATTTATTAGCTTGACGCATAAAGCAGTGAAGAATTAATCATATTTATCTCATATCTTCTAATGAATTTATCTATAATGTTATACATTGTATATACGCAATGGGAGTAATTTCAGCATCCTGACCATCGTCACTGATTTGCTCTTTATAGCTGTGATTCATACGAGGTATTTTTGTTGATTCTTTTCTCATTCAAACGTCGTTTCTACTTTCACAACGCCTCTATTTGATTGATCTGTCATATATTTCGCGACATTCTTGAAAACAATCAGTCTTTGAAACACAAGTCTGCACAGTTAGCACTGACGTAGGGATATAAACAACGTCATATCACTTTTCAGGCCAGAGAACTGTCACCGTCCACTATTGTGTGTTCACCATATTGGGCTGGAACAAAAGTTCGTACCGTTTCTATGCAAAATTCAAAAACAATACATTGATACTTGTGCATTTCTATATTTGACCATGTGTCCCATTTTGTTCCTCTATCTTTCGTCCTTATCGTATCAGCTTGATGAGCATAGCTTCCCTTTGCATCTGTTAGGGTCAGGAACTGTATTAAGTTGTTTTTACAGCCTTCCAAACAACTGCAGTTCTTCCCGTTAATGTAATTTTGTAGATATCGAAATAACGGTTATCCGAAGGTGCTAGATTAGGTGATTATGAAGGATTTGGTAGTTCATCCCCGCCAAACTATATCAATTTCTACCATTTGAAGGGAAATATAAAACTGAGAGTTGTCCTGAATGAAAGCGAACCGTTACCATTAGCCAATTAAGGACCTTTGTCACCGATTTCCTCCTTTAATAAGTCTAATTGACAACAGTAATTGTCAGAATTCAACATCTGATATTAAGGAAGAAGCTCGTCATACATAATTGTACCATCCCACCAGATACACAGCGTCGCTTTTTTTCCAATACTCACTGGCTTTTCTGATTAAGGGGATTCATTTCCTTTTCTCTAGAAGCTTTTTCATTGGTGAAGAATCACTTTTGATCGTTTTTTTCTAAAAGCTGGTGGTTTTTGTTGTGCTCGGGCAGAGAATTGCAGATGGAAATACCGTTAAATTTGTTTCCATTAAATTATTAGGTACCAGAAGTTCACGTATCGAAGTATTCATATGAAAAATGTGAAGTATCTCAGTGATGTCTTGTTTTTGTGTGGTCTTGGTTATTATCAAAGACTGCAGTTCTGCTGGAATGTTCACGGTGTCCCTGATAAAAATTTTCAGGTCTCAGCCAGGCGAACCACGTACAAACAGTCGCTATATATTTTTATATATGCAGGCATCAAACAAGAGTGTACGATGTAGTTTTAATAATTAAAATTTAACTTCAATCGTTGATGTAAATTCTTATACTATTTCTCTACTATTTCAGAAGTAACAGATGGTATTGGTATAGAAGAATTTATTTACTTCAGATTCGTCATCAATATTTCTCATCATTTAAATACTAAAGAATGATGTTATTTCAAATAGAAATGATTGGTGGGATGACTGTGAAATATTTCTTGTGAACTGTGATTATTATATTATTAACAGTGTAACTTTTTCTTTCACTATCTGGAATATGTTCAAGAGTGAGCTTCTGCCATCAACAGATATCAATAAACATGGAATTTGAAGGAAATTTTTAAGTAGAAAATATGAATAAAACATAGCAATTAGTGAGAAAAGAACAGTAATGGAAAATACATTACGTGAGACCCCAATTAAAACAGAGTCTGAAGGCATTGATTTTCCTGATGAGATGCTGAAGGTGATGGAAAAAACATCATACCACTGTGGTATATGTGGTAAATCATATTCTGAGAGAGGAACATTGACTAAACACAAACGTATTCATACGGGAGAGAAACTGTATCAGTGTAATATCTGTGGTAAATCATTCATTTCAAGTAATTACTTAACTATTCATATACGCACTCATACAGGAGAGAAGCCATATCAGTGTGATATCTGTGGTAAATCATTCGCTCACAGTTCTCATTTAAAAGTCCATAAATACATTCATACAGGAGGGCAGCCATGCCATTGTGATATCTGTGGTAAATCTATGTCTTCAAAGAGTAAATTAACAGTACACAAACGCTTTCATACTGGAGAGAAACCATTTCATTGTGATATTTGTGGTAAATCATTCTCTATTAGTAGTCACTTAACTACTCACAAATATATGCATACAGGAGAGAAGCCATATCACTGTGATATCTGTGGTAAATCATTCTCTGTAGGAAGTAACCTAAATACTCACAAACGACTTCATACAGGAGAAAAACCATACCACTGTGACATCTGTGGGAAAACATTATCTGATCAAGGTAACTTAACTAGTCATAAACGTATTCATACAGGTGAGAAACGATACCTCTGTGATATTTGTGGTAAATCATTCTCTGATAGTAGGTCTTTAACTGCACACAAACGCAATCACACTGGAGAAAAGCCATATCACTGTGAAATCTGCGGTAAAGCGTTCAGCACCACACGTCAAGTAACTGTTCACCAACATATTCATACAGGAGACAAGTCATATTCATGCGATATCTGTGGTAAGTCATTTCCTCGTAATGAATCATTATTTGTTCACAAACGCATACACACAGGTGAGAAGCCATACCACTGTGATATCTGTGGTAAATCATTCACAGTATCAACTACTTTGACTACACACAAACGCAGTCATACAGGAGAGAAACCATATCACTGTGATACCTGTGGTAAATCATTCACTACAACAAGTTACCTAACTAAGCACAAACTCATTCACACGCGAGATACGCCATATCATTGTGATATCTGTGGTAAATCATTTTCTCAAAAACGTCACTTCACTGCCCATGCATCTACTCATACAGGTAAATAACTGTGTCAATGTATATGGTGCTGTAAAAAATACGTAACCATAAATGTATTCACAGAGGGAGTTAGAGCTATCTTTCTAGACTATATAGTTCATGTAACTACATTTAATATCTACATTCATGAAATGACTTCCCTGTTTGATTATGATAAAGGTATTGTTTCAGAAAATAGTCATATGTATATTGTAGCTAACATACATGTCCCGGGAGATGACAATATACAATAAATTTATTGGATATTGTGTAAGTAACTGAGAAATGAATTCTTATAAATCATGAATAACATCACTGTACAGTTCAATTAGAAATAGAATTATGAACAATAAAAGAAAATTATACCACATTGGGATGTAAGTATGATGTCTTATATAGAATCTTTGTCTTTTATGCAATTAATCATGTCAACATGTAAATGAGATGTTGGATGATGATGATGATTATTTCAGCAAAATAATAATTATGAATATTCAACAAAGAACTGAAACACATGAATCTAGGATAAAAGTGTTGGAATAAAATATTAGTGTCCTGTGTTGATGTAGGGAGATTTGGTTACTATTTCTTGCATATTGTTTCTCATTGTGGTCCATCATTTATTGTGAGCTAAGAATTGTCTGTCAGCTGTTTGTCATGTATCAACACATGCACACAGAGGAAGGAAATGTATATTTCTAAATTTTTTTTCTATATAACTAATGAAAAGCAAAATCAGATTCAGTTGTAAAACTTACATCAATATACCAAATTTGAAAAGTTTTTATTTTAAAATTTCAAAAGCCGTGATAGCAACAGAAAAGACTTAGAAACTTTTTCTGTCTGATAAAATAATGCAATGTAAACTAAAAAGGAAAATGCCTCACTGAAAGTTTTTTGTATAAAATAAATAAAGAAACTGAATTTTAGTTCAGTTCATGTAAATAATTTATACATTTTGGGGATCTAGTTTTTTTTTTCATTTGCAAAATTTGCATTTTTTAAAAGATAGTAAAAAATCTGAAAATCAGCTATAATAAAGTTTTCCAGTGTAATTGCTATGAAGGTATGATGTTTTGGAGGGAAAAGTTTCAGAGGTTTAAAAAAAACAGGGTATCTATAGCCAATAGTGAGACAGAAATTTTCTGTTTAGCGAAGCAGTGTCAACTTTAAGGTGAAATTTATAGTTTATCGTCTGCGAAATGACCTCTTCATTCCAGGTTTCTAAATAAATAGAAATACCTAATTAAATCAACATGTATAATCTTATAGCTTCTTTTTCTCTTCATTGATTGTATGTTTTTATTATTTTTAAAATTTATATTAATATATTTGTCTGCATGTGTTTACTTTATGCATATTTCAGTATTATGTATACCCGTCCTGTATTTGTGTACATTATTAATATATAAGTGCGTACGTGTGTGTCCGTGAAAAAGAGGCGTCTGTCTCCAAAACTTGAAAGTTGAGTAAAGTTTTCATGTTAGGATTTGTAAACTACGGTAAGAATAATACTGGTCAACAAAGAATTTGTCCCCCCAAAATAATACCTGTTTTTGCATACAGAATTCAAAAATAATGTCAAATTATCTGTATTAAGTTCATAAATTCCATTCACCTTCATAATGCCAAGAAAATTTATAAACGTCGCAAACTACTTTTGCTATATACGTAAAATATCATGACAATTGACAAAAACATCTATAACAAAATTCTAATTGATAAATATAGATTTTTATTAAAACAAAAACTACGTGGGTGAAGTAATTCTCGTGGTGTGCAAAATCAACACGTGGGTGAAACAACGCAACTTGCGGTTGTCATGGTAACAAGCTGTTAATGCCTCGCTGTCTGCTGATTGGCTAAAATTACCCAAATTTCCCAACTTTGATTACAAATAACATCAGATTTTTTAATTTACGAGATAAAATAATTGGTTGGTCGTAATCAAAATTCAGAATTGCATTGATACACCATAATTTGAAGCAAAATAAAAGGTGGCTCATTTTGCGAACGAGAAAGACTAGATCCATGTTTTTGAAGTGAAAGTTCAGTATGTTAGTGCTTGTTAAAGAAAATATCCGTTGTGGTACTATTAAGCAGACAATAGCTTCACTTGAGAAAAATGAGTGCGATTTTCGTCATCAGTATGCAAAGTTACATTTTCTGAAGATTTGAATGACTTATAGTGTTTGGTTGAAATTTAACATCAGAACCACTAGAAGCAGATGCAAGAAACAACTACAACATATCGACTACGATCGTTGAAGTTGGATTCATTATCCGTGTTACAACTTGCGAACACCCAAAAGCGGTGTCTTGGGCATTCATGTGTTATTTCGTCTGTTTAGCATCCCATTCTGCCAATGCGCATGATCACCCGGAAGTTGACTTCGACGTTCACCCATCAGATGACATCTTTATATTTAAAACAGAGTCTGAAAGCATTGATTTTCCTGATGAGATGCCGAAGGTGATGGAAAAAACATCATACCAGTGTGGCATATGTGGTAAATCATATTCTGAAAAAGGAACATTGACTAAACACAAACGTATTCATACGGGAGAGAAACCATACCACTGTAATATCTGTGGTAAATCATTTGCTAGAAGTAATGACTTAACAATACACAAACGTATTCATACTGGTGAGAAACCATATCACTGTGATATCTGTGGTAAATCATTTGCTCACAGTTCTCATTTAAGTGTCCATAAATACATTCATACAGGAGGGCAGCCATACCATTGTGATATCTGTGGTAAATCATTCACTGCAAAGAGTAAATTAACAGTACACAAACGCTTTCACACTGGGGAGAAGCCATTTCAATGTGATATTTGTGGTAAATCATTTTCTATAAGGAGTCATTTAACAACTCACAAATATATTCATACAGGAGTGAAACCATATCACTGTGATATCTGTGGTAAATCTTTCTCTGCAAATAGCCAATTAACTATACACAAACGCATTCATACAGGAGAAAAGCCGTATCACTGTGATATCTGTGGCAAACCATTGTCTGACCCCCGTAACTTAGCTAGTCACAAACGTATTCATACTGGAGAGAAACGATATCTCTGTGATACTTGTGGTAAATCATTTTCTCACAGTGGACAATTAACTGCTCACAAATGCATTCATACCGGAGAAAAGCCATATCCCTGTGAAATCTGTGGTAAATCATACTCTGTCAAAAGTGAATTAATAGTTCACAAACGCATTCATACAGGAGACAAACCTTATTCCTGTGACATCTGTGGCAAGTCATTTCCTCGTAGAGACACGTTACCTATCCACAAGCGCACTCATACAGGTGAGAAGCCATATCACTGTGATATCTGTGGTAAATCATTCACAATATTAAGTAATTTAACTATCCACAAACGCAGTCATACAGGGGAGAAGCCATACTGTTGCGATATCTGTGGTAAATCATATACTACATCAAGTGGTTTAACTACACACAAACACATTCACACAGGAGTGAAACCATATGCTTGTGATATCTGTGGTAAATCATTTACTGTTACAAGTACCTTAACTAAACATAAACGTATTCACACAGGAGAGAAACCATATCATTGTGATGTTTGTGGTAAATCCTTCACTTCTACAAGTAGCTTAACGAAACACAAACGCATTCACACACGAGATATGCCATAGCACTGTAATATCTGTCGTTCATCATTTTCTCAGAAACGTCACTTAATGGCACATGTATCTATTCATTCAGAAGAATAACTGTGTCAGTGTATGAAGAAATACTGAACTTTAAATGTATTCACAGAGGAAGGTAGAACTATCTTTCAAAACTATATTTTATATAACAACTAATATCTACATTCATTAGATAACTTACCACTTTTGTTACAAAAAATACTTGGTACATGTTGCTGCTGACATTTTTCCTGCGGAAAGACAAGGTACAGTTTATTGGACATTCTGGGCAAATAACTAAGAAATGTATTCTCATAAATTGTGATTGTTGATGCCTCCTCCTATGTTTACCATTTGCTGCCTTCACCTCTATCACCATCTGTCGTTCCTTTTTCTCATTCTTGCATGCTGAACTAAACATTCATTATACCAGTTCTCTTATATTCATCTTCCTATAGTTTGAGTGTTTGACCTGACAGTGCTTCCACCACCTGCTCTCTTTTCCAACTGGTGTAATGATGTATCAGTCCTACAGCAAGACTCATGTTCCTGTCAATCTATTATACTTTAACCTCTGAACAGCTGCATAAAGCTACCTCCTTCAATACTGTATCTTAGTCCGTTGAGGGCTTTTGTAAATATGTGATGTCACTAATGCTGGTACCATGTGAAAAGGAACCCAGTACACTCTGTAAAATGATTGGTGCTAGAAAGGGCATCCAACTGTAGAAACTATGCCAGAGTTTGGCGCAGACCTCTCACTTGTCAATTTATTTCAACATGGAAAATTGCTGTTAATTGATGATGAGTACTTCAGCAAAATAACAGATGTAATGAGTATTTAACAAAGAATTGAAATACATGTATCTGGAGAAATTGTTGGAGGGGAAAACATTAGATGTTGATGTAGGGAGGTTTGGCTGCTATTCCTAACAACTTTATCGATGCCTGTGTCTTGCTGTTTGGTATATCTATTAGGCATGCATCTCAGCATGGTCACAGTCTAATGACTGAAACAAGTAGAAGTTTAAAGTTTCATGGAAGGGTGGTGAGGAAGGAACAAACTTTGAAAAACAAGGATTTTTAATCTTTTTTTTTTTTTTATCAGAACCAAGATCTCCATAATTTGAAGCATGTTATTTTAAAATACATAAAAATTGTGAGCAGGAGGTGAAAGTAAAAATTTCAAAATGCTTTGTTTTATTTATTGGTGTATTTGGAAGTTTTACTGTTGAAAATAATAATCATAACTGCAATTTCAGAAAATAACAAAAGACGAAGACAGGTGGTGTATATAATTCTTTATTGTAGTAAAGTTAACTTACAGCTGGTATGATCATTATAGGTTTACTTAATCAGCCTATTGATTGGTTGGGAACACCTGAACAGCCCAGAGTATTAATGTTAATTTTGTCAGTCATCTCTGATTATAACCAAGCAGAACACAGAAGGAATGGTACAAGCATGGGGATGAGGGGAGCAAAAAGAGGCAATAAGTATAAGGTAAGTGGAAGAGATAAAGAGGAAATGGGAAGAGAGGTGACGATTTGGAAAACAAGAACTAAAGAGAAGAGAAGAAAAGAAAGAAATAGAGGATGGCTGAAATTAAGAACAAGGACTCATGAAAAAGTGTTTGAAATTGAGTCAACACACAAAATTATTTACTTTGTCTTAAGGTTAAATACTGTCCAGATATTGTGTTGAAATTTGATATAGGCCCCTTACTCTCATGGTCAACTTAAATCTTTAATATAGGGTCACACTAGGTGTGAATTGTATTGGAAAAAAATGAATGAAAAATCAGCAGTAAACTATATCACGATCGAAAGGTAGAAAAAGCTCTAGTCAGAGTCCGTATTAAATAGAGATGGAGAGGAAAAATAGGAATAGAATAAAATGAAATATATTTTAAAAATTAGGTAAAATTGAAGGGCAAATATAATTTCTAATTAAGTTATAAGAACGAGAATTAAAACTTAAAAAATTAAAATACATTATTTATATATATGTGTGTGTGCCTGTGTTGCTCAAATGTACAGAAAACAAAAGACAAAGACAGGCGAGTGAACAAAAAGCAGGTGTATTAGCTTGCCGCTTGGGGAGAGTCGGAAAACCTTTGATGTTTTGATCCTATACTCTTCAACAAAGGGATGAATGGGAAAAGTGTGTTGGGATTAGCATATATGTATATATAATAATAATTGTAATCAACCTGGTAATACATGAAGGAGCCATACCCAATGACTGGTATAGTAGCACCATAGTCAACTGCTACAAAGGTAAATGTGATGCATTAGATAGGAAAAATTATCATGGAGAGGGACATAGCCCAACTAATTAGGGAGAGATTTAGTTCAAATTGAGATACAGTGTGGATTTGTGCCAGGGAGAAGCACCACTGATGCTATAGTTCTGGTGAGATAGCTGCAGGAGAAATTCCTAGCCAAAGATAGACCTCTGTACTTGGTTTTCGTTGACATGGAGAAAGACTTTGACAGAGTCCTTCAATCTGGTGGTCACTGCAGACACTAAGGATAGATGAGTGGATGGTGAGAGCTGTACAAGCCATGTACAGGGATGCTGTCAGTAAGGTGAGAGTTGGCAACAAGTATAGTGAAGAATTCTCTGTAAAAGTAGGGGTTCGCCAAGGATCAGTACTGCATTAGCACACTTCGATCTACACATAATTTTTCTTTTTTTTTACTCCAGCCGCAGCTTGAAATTTTTTTTTTTTTTGGCGGTTCAACAAGTTTGTCTGTTGTCGGCATACTTAACATTTCACATTTTTTTTTTCCTCCACAGAGGAAGTATTCATTTTAAACAAAAATTAACTAAAATGGGCAACTCACCCCCCCCCCCCATCACTGAGGGGAATAAAAGTTCGCACCGTCTGCCACACGCAGAACAACACAACGCGCATATTCAACCGGAAGTGGAATCCGGCCTTCGGCTACAAACGTTACCACTGTTCTGCGGTGAGTTTTTGACCCATTGAAATTTTTCTAATTTATTTGTTTGATGCATAAGCTAACAAGTCATATTTATCTCATGTGCTATAATATATTTATATTCAATATTGTAACACACACACACACACACGCATATATATATAATTATGACAGAAAAGGGAAATAATGAAAGCTTCTAACAATGCAGACAGTTTTACAAAAAATGTTTCTATTTCGGGCGCAAAAGTATATCTTTAAAAGAAAGCAATCCAAGATATGTATACACACAGTAATTTTCTCCAATAGCACGACCACCATTCCTAGTTCCTAAAAAAGCTGTGATTCATACGAGGTATACTTATTGGGTTTTTTCTCATTGAAACATCGTCTCTACTTTCATCACTGTAATGTGTCTTACATGATAATCTGTTATAAAACGTGTTACTTTAAAACAAACTGACTTCTTTGTCAAACAGGATTGACCTATGACTAAACAACCACAGATTGCTTTTTCTGGACATAGGGGCTAATGTTATCGTCCTTTGGTGTGTAGTTAGGACAGTATGAGGGTGGAACTGTAATCTGTGACTTAATCTAGATCTGTCGTTATCGTGTTGATTTCTTATAGTTACTGTCAGTTATGGGCCTTGATAAGGCTTTCTCGAATTTTACTGCAGTTCCCTTGATATGTATACACACACACACACACCCAGTAGTCCCCCGGTATTTGCAGGGGTTACGTTTCTACAACACCCGTGAATAATGAAAAACAGCGAATATGGGACGCGGTCCATAAAAATGCCTATAAATGTGAAAATATAACGTAATTTATATACTTTTGTTTGTTTCAGTCGTTTGACTGCGGTCATGCCTGAGCACCACCTTTAGTCGAGCGAATCGACCCCAGGACTTATTTTGGAAAGACTTCCGCCCCCCCCCCTTTATTTAGTGGGGACGGGCAGAAGTCTTGCACTTATTTTTTGTAAGCCTAGTAGCTATTTTGCCGAACCGCTAAGTTTCGGGGACGTCAACACACCAGTATCGGTTAGCAAGCGATGTAGTATATAGTGCTTTCGTTGACATCATAACAGCAACCTATAACTTTTACCTGACGAACTGTCCAACCCATGCCAGCATGGAAAACGGACGTTAAACGACGATGATGCGAATGGCAAACCGTGAATAAGTGGGGGTACACACACATACAAACAAGGACCTTGTTTCAGGAACGGGGAACAAACCATCTTTTGTCTTCCCTACAGAGCTAATGGAATTCTTACATGTCTCTCTACGGGCCAATGTGCATGTTGTAGTTCCATTACTTCAACCCCTTGAATGATTGAATAAATCTTTTCTAAGTATCACTGTCAGTCTAGGTGGCATGTTGCGTAGTGCCTCACACTGGTGCACGGGGAGCTAAAAAATCTATGCAGCGAAGAAAAATTTCAGGCAACAAAAGTGAAGAAAAATTTCGGGCAACAAAAAGTTCTTAAAAGATACCTGGAAGGAAATGTGTTAAAATATCAACACTGTACTGTTTTTGATCATTACAGAGTGCAGTATTTGCAGGTAGTGCATACTGCAATAGCATGTTTGAAAGATTTTTTTTCTTCAGGTTTTAGAAGATTATGAAAAACTGAGCTACATTTTACTCAATGGAAATTTTTGTACTGAAATGATCATGCAGTATTCAGAGTTTGATGAATTTTCTTTAAGGAACAATATATCATTTTATAGAAACCATCATAGTGGACCATCTCTTGAGGATCGTCATAAATATTCTGTGAAATGCAACCAGAAGTCCATCATATGTTTACAAATGTTGAGTGATTGCTCAGGTTACTTTGAGTGTTTCCAACCAGTTTTTTGTGAAGCTGAAAGATTTTTTAGTACTCTGCAGAGTCTCAAAATTTGGCTGTCATCAACCACGATTCAGTAATGGTTGAATCATATTCTAATATGCCACATTCATAGAGATGTTTTGAAAAAAAAAAAAAAAAGATTAGTTGTGAAGAAGTTGCTAAATTATTTATTGACAGCAATGATACAAAATATAATAAAAGTTCTAAAAGACCATATTTTTTTCATATCTGAACTTCATTTGAATATATAAAATTTAATTAACATAAAATTTTACTCATGTGACTGGGTCTGGGAAAGGCATCATAAGCAATATTAACATGCTCCTTTAAAAATAACAAATGTTGGTTTGTACCCCTCACATTTTTAAGGCAAATGAGAGACCTATATATATATTAGATGTGTGTGTGTGAGAGAAAGTCAAAATATGATGCCATAGTTTGTTGTTTTACACAAGGTTGTACAATGCAATTTCAATAATCAGTTGAAATTTAATATTCACTTGTTAACTTCAATGTTTATATTTACAGTTTATTAATGTAGAAACGTAGTAAATTTTCCACTATTCAATCTCTGCCTTTAAGTATCTCCTGTCTCTTATACTGTTTCTGTATTGTTTCAGAAGTAACAGATGACGTTGGTATAAAAGCATTTCTTACTTCAGAACGCATCCTCAATATCTATCACCTATAAAGAAAGACGCTATTCTAAATGAAATTTGTGTGATATATTTCTTATAAATTGAGGTTATTATATTATCAGCATTCTAAATTTTTCTACTTCACTGTCTGGAATATGTTTGAGTATGATTCGCATTCTGATTAAACACGGATAATTTTCCAGAGGATTTCTATCATCCTCAGATATCAAGTAAGAGCGAAGTTGAAGGAGATTTCTTTAAAGGAATAAGGTTAAAATATACGAATTGGTGAGAGAAGAACAATTATGGAAAATACATTGAGTGAGACACCAATTACAATTAAGACAGAGATTGAAAGCATTGACATTTCTGATGGGATGTTGAATGAGATGAGAAAAACTTCAAACAACTGTGACATCTGTGGTAAATCATTTTCTCTAAAGAAATCTTTAACTCCTCACAAACGTATTCATACAGGAGAGAAACCATATCAGTGTAATATCTGTGGTAAATCATTCATTTCAAGTAGTTACTTAACTACTCATATACGAACACATACAGGAGAGAGGCCTTATCACTGTGATATTTGTGGTAAATCATTTGCTCGAAGTCATCAGTTGACTGTCCATAAATACATTCATACAGGAGGGCAACCGTACCATTGTAATATCTGTGGTAAATCAATGTCTTCGATTAGTAAATTAACAGTACACAAACGCTTTCATACTGGAGAGAAACCATTTCATTGTGGTAAATCATTCTCTATTAGTAGTCACTTAACTACTCACAAATATATTCATACAGGAGTGAAACCATATCACTGTGATATCTGTGGTAAATCATTCTCTGTAGGAAGTAACCTAAATACTCACAAACGACTTCATACAGGAGAAAAGCCATACCACTGTGATATCTGTGGGAAAACATTATCTGATCAAGGCAACTTAACTAGTCACAAACGTATTCATACAGGAGAGAAACGATACCTCTGTGATGTCTGTGGTAAATCATTTTCTCACAGTGGACAATTAACTGCTCACAAATGCATTCACACAAGAGACAAGTCACATATATGTGATATCTGTGGTAAATCATTCTCTATTAGTAGTCACTTAACTACTCACAAATATATTCATACAGGGGTGAAGCCATATCACTGTGATATCTGTGGAAAATCATTCTCTGTTGGAAGTGAATTAACAGTTCACAAACGCATTCATACAGGTGACAAGCCATACTCTTGTGATATGTGTGGCAAGTCATTTTCCCGTCAAAATGTATTACCTGCTCACAAACGAATTCATACAGGTGAGAAGCCATATCACTGTGATATCTGTGGTAAATCATTCACAATATCAAATAACTTAACTATACACAAACGCAGTCATACAGGAGAGAAACCTTATCAGTGCAATACTTGTGGTAAATCATTCACTACAACAAGTAGCTTAACTGTACATAAATATATTCACACAGGACAAAAACCATATGCTTGTGATGTCTGTGGTAAATCATTCACTGTAAAAAGTAATCTAACTTCACATAAACACATTCACACAAGAAAGAAACCATATCACTGTGATATTTGTGGTAAGTCATTTACTACAACAAATAAATTAACTAAGCACAAGCACTTTCATATGGGAGAAAAACCCTATCACTAATATTTGTAATACATCATTTTGTCAGAAACATCACTTAATGGCACAAGTGTCTATTCATTCAGAAGAATAACTATCAATATATGCAAAAGTACCTAACCATAAATGTATTCAGAGAGGAAGGTAACCAGGACTATCTTTCAAAATTATATTTTATATAACCACAACTAATATCTACATTCACTTTGATAATTTGACTAGAAAGATTTTGGAGAAAATTCCTCATATATATTGGAGCTGATACATTTTCTGAGAGAAGACAAGATGCCATTTGTACATTGTGGGTAAATAACTGAGAAATGTAATTTCATTGACCATAATTGACTGCATTCACTCTATTCCCATCTGCTACTCTTTTTTTATCACATACATGCAAACTTACCTAGTCACTCACCTTGTGCAGTGAACTGTACCATAATGTTATTCACCTTTCTGTAACTTGAGTTGTTTGTCCTGACAGAGCTTCACTATTTCCTCTCTTTTATCGGAAGTAATGAATAATCAACAAAGACATGAATCTGGAGAAAATACTGGTGGTGAGTGTAAAATTAGAAGTTATTTTAGGGAGATTTGGTTTCTATTTCTAGCATACTGCACTTCACTGAGTTTCATCTGCTAGCTTTTGGGCATGCATCCACACAACTGTGAGCAAAAGATGTGTTTCAAAAAAAAGTAGCAAAAAGGATGGCAAGCCACTGCTTAATGCAAGGGACTATGAAGAGGGAGAAATGAAGATGAAAGGAGTGAATTTACTTTATACTTGAAAAGGTTCAAGTCATAAGAAGGAGGAAAACGGTTCCAAAGTTTGACAGTTTGAGGTAAAAAGCTATGGCCATGGAAAAAACCTCCTTATCTTTGGAAGCACAACACCATTTGCATGAATGCACTGTGAGTTTTGAATCAGACGAGATGGCACAGTGATCTAGAACTAAGAGAGAAAGTTCATCAGAAGACTTTCTCTGGCAATAACAACAGAAAAGACTAACTCTGGCAATGTGACAAGAGAGGGATCAATCAAATTAGAGACTTGCTTGAGGAGATCCAAGTGGTAAGATGGTGCACCTGCCCGAATATGACAATATTATTCCATACAGAGATGAATTGTGAGCTTGCAAAGATACAACATAGCTTTGGATGTGAGGTAATTCTTTGATCTACACAATAAGTCAACCTTATCGGAATCACACCTACCAAGTGACTATGTATGAATCTTAAGCAAAATCAAGTTTGTGTATGTGTGTATATATATATATAAATATATATATTATATACATACACATACCATTACCAGTGTCTTAACATCTACATTCCTATGTATATTGAGGCAGGTTTTCTATGGCCAGATGCCCCTCTTGTTGCTAACATCTATTTGCAAGCAAGGCAATATTTCTCCATGACCAGACATAGCTTTGCAGAACATTGGAAATGAATGACACTACAATCAGGTGATATGAAGACATGGAAACGTGTGTGTGTATATATATATATATAGACGGTGTGCTGGTAGGATCATTAGCGTGTCAGTCAGGATACTTAGCACCATTTCTTCCAGCTCTTTACATTCTGTATTCAAATCTCGATGAGGTCAACTTTGCCATTCATCCCATTGGGGTCAGTGAAATAAAGCAAAAGTCAAGTATTGTGGTCATTGTAATCAATTTGCTCCTTCCCCTCAAATTTGCTGACCTGGAACTCTGAAATGGACCAGCATCATTTTCCAGGGAATGTTGTGAACACATAGAATGAGGGTTATTAGTTTTATGAGTTTTAGGGCTCAAGAAAAAAAATATGTAACATACCATCATCATTGTCATTTAATGTCAATGTGCCATGTCGACACTGATTAAACAGTTTGACAGGATTTGATGGACACAGTGTCTACTTTGACATCATTCCTACAACTGGGTGCCCTTCCTAATGCCAACGTTTACAACATGTACTGCTTTTTCCATGTCACTAGCATTATTGAGATTGCCATGCAACTTACAACACTATGAACCCTGAGAGAGGAGGGGTCAGCCTTGTGGACAGTTCATCAGAGTCTATACAAAGATAAAATTTAACTTTCTACCTCATGGATGTGAGGAAATGCTAGGATGAGATTTAATAGCTAACGTATAAAAATGTTAATGAGGACGGGTTATCTCCACTGCATGAGAGGCTAAAATACCGTTCCAGACTCGTAATAGCCTAACTAGCAAACAGGAAGATCCAATTTTCCAGTAGGTAGTGCTTGGAATGGACACATTTAAGGAAAATTTCTTTACAGCTATTTAACACGCCAAGTCTAGCATAGTCCTTAAGAATTTTGGTTCTCTCCATAATGCAGATTTTGCAATGGCCACTCCCACTGATATATGAACCTAGATGTTCTATTATTTTCCACCTGATATCGCATGGGGTCCCTTGATCTTTGTGGTGCCACACATGGATGGCCAGAAACATGACAAAAGGCCTTTCTAAGACTCTAAAGAATGACTGGTGGTTGTGGAAGTCTCGCTTGAAAGCTGTACTGGCTGATCCGATATATTTACAAACTTGGGAGTTGGCTATATTCGCACTCCTGCAATGATCAGATGGTATTCTCTCTGTGCTTATCGTTTCTGGTCATATAGTTGGCAAGGATGCTGCCGGTGTTAGTGTGTGTGCCATCCTATAACATAAACACTGAAGACATTGGAAATGCATTAAATTTTTACACACATATAATTTTTGTATAAATACAAGTTTAACTTTTTAACATAAGAGAGAAATAGTTTTACTATGTACCAATATATATATATATGTGTGTGTGTGTATGTGAAAATAAAAATACATAGATATGTTTTTGTATTATAGTTTTACTGAAAATATTTTGGTATATGTAGTTACAAGGTAAGTTTGAGTATAGTTGTTGGTTGGATAGGAAATCCGACCAATGGTAGCCCATAATCCTGCTCAGTATCCTGGTACCAAAGGAGTTCAGGCAGCCTCTAAGTCCTCTTGATAAGTCTCACAATTGTAGAGGAAGGCAAGGAAGATCAGAGACCGGAAGACTTGAACCTCTCTTGTTCAGATATTGGCAGAGCCAATCATCCTTGTCCATTGAATTCACAACTGCAGTCTTTTACAAACTTTGTACTCACAGTTAATGCTACTGAGATAAGTGGTTCAGTAACTTCCACATTCTCACCTACAGTAGAGAGACATGATAGAGTCCTCAGGAAACCAACAAAGTTTGGATCTTTGTTCTGACCTAAGAAACTCCAAGGGCCAGTGCTTCCACTCCATCACTTAGTGAAAGGAGAGTACTCCTTAAGACATCCAGAGATTCAGCCAGAATAACCGCATCATCACCAATCTTGGTTTTACGAATGGGCACTCCACAACTGAATCGAGCCAACATACAGCCAATTATCCAGTCCATGCAGGCATTGAACAGAGTGAAAGACAAAACACATCCCTCATGAATGCACCTGGACTTTGCATTGCTGGTGCCAGCTAACCAATATTCTGAGCGGCATTGGTAGACTTAGTATTCCAATATTTATCATGTGGCAAAGGAAATCAACTATCTGCTTGTAGATGGGCACAGGAGGGTCCTACAGAGCTGCAGGATTTTTCAGAATGCTAGCTTCATGTGCACTAACCATAGGTTTGTTGTAGCTGAGTTGAGAAAAGGACTGAAGTCTTAGAGGCTCAAGACAGCCAGTCTCAGATTGAATGTCACCAAACTCAAAGACAACAGTGTAAGCAAGAGTGATTTACAGCAGCTTGATGCTGGTCCCTTGGTTGGACTTGTGGGAAACGTATAGGGAGACTTGGCTGTCAACTGCTAGGGAGTGTATTGGATTCCAAAAACGGCCAGGAAACATTTTTGATGGAGTACAGCTGCAAGGCAAGGCTAAGTGGGCTCCTAGATGATTTGCTTCTGTGGCTGAGATGGGGAGAATTCAGAGCACTGAAGCTTGACATAGAAAAGCAGATTCAATGAAACTGAGGAGGTCAAGCTTCACACCTGACTCACTGCCTACAGAGGGATTCCTGTGCTTTTGAGGGGCAAATTTTCCTCTCGTTTTCTGGAGTTTTAGACACTGATGGAACGCTCCTGACAGAGGAGCCCAAGGTGGTCACTTGTCGGGCATTGTACATTAATTGGGTTGCATTAAGTGGATTCACCTAATCCTACTCTTGATGCCATGGTGCCTTCAGCACTGGTGACTGACCCACCAGCCAGCTGTGATCTGTCACCCACAGATGAGGTTCACATGGTGGTAAATCAGCTGAGGAGCAGGAAGGTACCTGGTGTTTGTAGCATCCATGAGGCGATCATCAGGAAAGGTGGGCCTTCTGCAGTTTTGTTCTTGTGACATTATCTCAATTTGGAGAAATGGTATCATACCACCTGGAACAGGGGGGGGGGTGCATAATTATCCCTATCTGGGAATTTAAAAGTGACTACCACCACTGTAACAGCTACGGATCTGTTACACTCTTCTCAGTGTTTGTAAATTCTTTGCTAGAGTCATTCTAAACAAAATCATCTACATAGATCTCAGCAACTGGAGCACTTGGGGTTCACACGAAATGAGGTCAACTCCTGACAGGATCCTGGGTCCCCGTGTTCTCAATGAACACAGATGCAGTTATTGGCAGGGACTACTTGTAGCTTATGTTGATTCCTGTGAAGCATCTGACTTTGTGCACCAGAGGATCCTGAAGCTGCGATCTGTAACTCTGAGGGGTTGGGGTGATGGTCGAATCATCGGAGACATCGAAGATGGTGGCATCATAAGAGACATCGACATTTCCAGGTAGAGCTGAAATGCAAGAACACAAAAAGAAAAACTACAGCAAATCGACGACGATGGGACGAGTCAGCTTCTTTAACAGTCTCAACGTGCAAAAGCCTATATCAATGACTTCAAGTATATGTAGCATATATGTGCACCTTTATCTATAAACACCTCACTCACTTCGCTAATATTCAACAATGCGCATGTTCAACCGGAAGTTGAGTTCAGATTTTAAACAAAGTGTTTGAACACGAAGAAATCGTAATATTATATTTTATGTTTTAATATATTTATCTCCAATCACTTTCTCTCTCTCTCTCTCTCTCTCTCTCGCTATATATATATATATATATATATATATATATATATATATATATATATATATATATATATATATACATACGTACAGGCACACGCAGTGGAAGTAATTTTCTGTTCAGCAACACGACTGCCGTCTTGAACTACTAATCATAGTTTTCATTCATATGAGGTATTTTTTTAATTGAATTTTCACATTTAAAGGTCGTTTCTACTTGTTATCCACCATTGAGTAGTTTAAGATACCATCCTCAGATATCAAGTAAGAGTGAAGTTGAAAGAGATTTCTTCAAAAAAAATAAGGATAAAATATATGAATTGGTGAGAGAAGAACAATTATGGAAAATACATTGAGTGAGACAGCGATTGAAAGCATCGATATTTCTGATGAGATGTTGAAAGAGATGAGAAAAACTTCAAACTACTGTGACATCTGTGGTAAATCATTTTCTCTAAAGAAATCTTTAACTGCTCACAAACGTATTCATACAGGAGTGAAACCATATCAGTGTAATATCTGTGGTAAAGCTTTTTATCGAAGTACTTATTTAACAATTCATATACGTACTCATACAGGAGAAAAGCCTTATCACTGTGATATCTGTGATAAATCATTTGCTCGGAGTCATCAGTTGACTGTCCATAAATACATTCACACAGGAGGGCAGCCATGTCACTGTGATATCTGTGGTAAATCATTGTCTTCAAACAGTAAATTAAAAGTGCACAAACGCTTCCATACAGGAGAGAAACCATTTCAGTGTGACATCTGTGGTAAATCATACTCTATTAGTAGTCATTTAACATCTCACAAATATTTTCATACAGGAGAGCAACCATACCACTGTGATATCTGTGGTAAATCTTTCTCTGCAAATAGTCAATTAACTATACACAAACGCATTCATACAGGAGAAAAGCCGTATCACTGTGATATCTGTGGCAAAACCTTATCTGACCCACGTAACTTGAATAGTCATAAACGTGTTCACACAGGAGAGAAACGGTATCTTTGTGATGTCTGTGGTAAATCATTCTCTCGTGGTGGACATTTAACTGCTCACAAATGCATTCACACTGGAAAGAAGCCACATGCGTGTGATATCTGTGGTAAATCATTCTCTACAAGTTCTGAATTAACTGCTCACATACGCATTCATACAGGAGACAAGCCTTATTCCTGTGATATCTGTGACAAGTCATTTTCTCGTAGAGAATCATTATCTGCTCACAAACGAATTCATACTGGTGAGAAGCCACATCACTGTGATATCTGTGGTAAATCATTCACAACATCAACTAACTTAACTAAACACATACGCAGTCATACAGGGGAGAAGCCATACTGTTGCGATATCTGTGGTAAATCATATACTACAGCAAGTAGTTTAACTACACACAAACACATTCACACAGGAAAGAAACCATATCACTGTGATGTCTGTGGGACATCATTTTCTCAGAAACGTGGCTTAATGGTGCATGTTTGTATTGATTCTGAAGAATAACTGTCAGTGTCTGAAGATATGCAATGAAGAAATACCTAACCATAGATGCATTCACAGAAGGTAGACACGACTATCTTTCATGACTGAATTCAGTTTGATATTTTTAGTAAAAATAATTTCAGAATATACTTCTATATTTTGTAGCTTAATTATTTCCTGATGGAAACAACAGTAGATTTATTGGACACTGTGGGTAAATAACTGAGAAGTGTATTCTTATACATCTTCAGTGGCCACTCTGTACAGGTATTATGTTGGAATGATGTGGTGCTGCAATATCTGGATGGATGGATAGGCCACACCTTAAGAAAACCAAAATCCTAACCTGAAATCCTCGAAGGCGGGTTATGAAAAAGTAAGGATCCATCTGGAAAGAAGAAAATATTTCATACCCCTTCGGAATATAAGTATGATGTCTTATTTATAGTCTTTGTTTTCTATATATTCATTCATGTATATACTCCATCGAATTAACAAAAGTAATGACTTCAACAATTTCTATCGGATAGTTTTTCGGTGAACCTGACAGTATTTTTGGTGTTTGTACATAATCTTCTCTATATTCATTCATGTATCTATTCCTATATCCTGTGAAAAATGTTATGTATTTTTCTGAACAATGGAATGTTTCATGCTTTAGATAATAAAATAAAGACTTATTAATTTGTCTTAGTATCAACTTTGTAAAAACATGTTCGTTCTATTGTATAATCCTACAAAAAAAAAAGGAATGATCTTCAACAAAGTATTTCTATCAGAGATATTTTTAGTATCGACCAGAAAGTATTTCTGATGCTGATTTCAAAACCTTCATTTTCGCAGCAGCATGTATGATTTTTGTGACAGAATTTTTTAATGATTATAATTGAAATATTTTTTTGATCATACTATTGCTATTTTAATAATGTCTTGTGATTATAAAAGTCATCTTGACATTTTCTTTTATAGGAGAGTATTGTAGTTCGCTTGAAGCATTGTGTATTGTTTGTTAAGAATAAAAAGTTTAGAATGGTATAACAATGCACTATAGAACAAAAAATGGACTATATACCTGTTGTAATTTGGTTATCTATAGTCCAATGATATTTTGGAATTACAATTCCTTCTTCAGATCTTCTTTGCTGGAGTCTCTGCTATTTTCTTTTATGTTTGTGGTACTAAGGCACACTAGTGGACTATTGCAACAGATCTTATGAAATATTCTAGATTTAATTTTGTTATATAAGTGACCAAGACAAATAGTGGCCACCACATTGAATCTATTCTGCCTGTTCAAATAGACTACATGACTGATTTGACTGATTATAGCACAAGAAAGGTAATCAGTGTCTTTTGCTTGACTCAATCTATAGAGAAAACATAAATATCATATCTACTTCTCTCTCTAAGGAGCATAGGCCATCTAATTTTTCTCCACTATTCTCAGTTCTGGGCTGTCTTTTCTGCTTCTATCCAGTTAGATCTCTATTTTCTCAGGTATATCTCAATATCCCATCTCCTTTGTTGGTTGTAGGTCAGGGCCTGATATGTAATGCAAGATGTTGGTTTCCTTAACGTATAGCCATCCTTTCAGATTTTGCTGCACCATTTCATATGTTGTCCTGAGGAAAAGGCTTCCTGTCCCAGATCTTGGTGTTTTGAATTGTCATTGATGCTTTTGTAATTTTGCATTATTCAAGGTAGAGATGTTGGCCTTATGCAAACTCATTTTTACCCCTGGGAAGAGTGTGTCCCTTATTATTCTGTCTGTTTTCTATTGACCTGTTCAGCATGAGGCCATACCAGAAGCTTATGCTCTGCTGGTATAGCTATCTGTGTCACTGAGGCACAGAAGCCTTCACACCACATCAAAGACTGGACCTTGTGGTGGGGAAATCATCACAGTGTCTGCTAATTGTGTAATTTTAATGTAATTAAATGTGTCTGTTTAAATGTATATTCTGCATGCTGACCAAGGTGACATGATGGCCCAATGCTCATTTCCTTACCCTCATGTGATGGATTAATTTTTAAATATGAGGAAATGGAGGTTAATGAATATACAATTAGTGGAAGTGCTGGACTTTTTTTTACTGGTCCTCAATTACATAAATGAAGAAAATATGGAGCCTAGGTTATTTATTGTTGAGCATTTTATGTTGGCAGAGCTTCTCACTTGAAAGAAGGTAACTGACTTGACCAAAGTGTACAAGTGAGTCACTATCCAAAATAGAAAATTTAATTTAATCAACATGCTTTGCAACAGATGGTTCACTCTGCTATTACAATGACGTCAGCGTTCACACAGAGTTGTCTCATTCTTCTAGAGCCTCTTTGATTTGATCCATCACAAGCTTGAAAGCAGCTCTGCAGCATAATGGTCACATCATGCCATACACTCCTGTAGCTCACTTTGTCTAAATATGATGCAATAACATGGATATACTGCTTGATACCATTCAATATCATATTCAATAGAATCTCAGTGCCAAGTGATTGCCATACTAATAGTCATGCTAGCAGAATTTACAAAATATTGTCTTATGTCTATAAGTTTGTAATACTACCACAGATCACTATATTAAGTGAGACTGGCCACTAAAGTCACTTTATGTTCCAGGAGTGACCATTGTCCAGTTTACTTAAGTGGATACCAAGAAAATATTTCTACCACCTCTTCTTATTAAATGTAGCTCGAGAAAAGATTTCCCTAAAAGCAACAAATAAAGTCATTTCAAGAGGATTTCAGTGACTTTTAAGAAAACTCTCAAATCTTAGTGTGATAAAATCATTAACTTTGTAATTTTTGTGGAACCACAAAATAGGAGGTGTTTAAACGACATCAGAATTTAATCATTTCCTTAATATGTGGTAATTACAACTTATCAGTCTTTTAAATGGTTATGCACAAAATTCTGTGATCAATAACACATCTCTTTCTTTAATATTCAGATCTGACACTGAAAATGATATGGAACTCTTCCTAGATTTCAATTTTGACAATGCTTTATTAACTTGAAACTACATCCTTAATTTGCTCATTTTACAAACATTCAGATGATATATCTGGACAAGTGTGCATAGATACCCACATCATCTGACCTTCAAGTCTTTCAATTCAGATTTCTCATTACTCTTCCTTAGTGACTTTCCTCCTCATTTCTGTTGATATAGTGAAGGATTAGTGGTTAGGGCATTCAGCTTGAGTGACCTTATAGCATGATTGAGGAACATCATTCAAATAATAAATAAATTTCACCTTCCACACATACATTTGGACACATATCAAAAGGTAGTCTAAAGAAAACCTCTCTCTAGCATATTGCTCTATAAAAACGTAGCAGTGAAATCTGGAGTCTGCATTTGCCAATTCCTTTCTCATGTAAGTCAACATTACTTGCTGCATAGCTTTATGGCTGCATGTGGGAGAATCTCTTTTTTAGATTACTTGAATCTTCTTTATAACTATGTGGAATAAGATAAGTCTCCATTATCCTTGCATTTTTCATTAATCATTCATCTTGTTGGTATAGTTTCTTTTTTTTTTTTAAACTAATGTTGCAGTATGTTTTCATATATATATATATATATCAAGATTCTTCATGTTTTATGTGTCTTATTGCTTATTATCAATTACTACTTTTTCTCATTTCTGCCCTGCAGTAAGTAACTCTACGTTTTCATGATCATTTATCTTTTTGTAGTTATTGTGAAACTCACACCCAGTGTCATTTAACGGAAAATACAACTGGCAGTTCCAAAATATATCCACATTAAAAATATATTCCTAGTGGTCTCTTTCATTTTCTTTGCTTTAATTAATCTAGTAGCAGTAGAATCCAAAATTTGCAAATACATTCCTTCTGATTAAGACAAACTGTGTCATGAAACTTATTCCCCAGAGAGAAACCCACCTCTGGTCTCAGTGGAGGTCTTCTAAACTTACAACAAATTTCTTTATTTTTAGCCTTCTTCCTCATCTCAGCATTGGACCCCAGGTTCAAATTTCTCAAATAAAATGTTTGATGTTTTACCATCTTCTAACAGTTGGTTAGTTAAAGGAATATTTAGTGTGTGAAGTTGCTAATAAAAACGTCAACACTTCAGTAATTGGACTGAATATTAATCCAATAACGATGAAATACCTCTATGCAGTTAAAGACAATAACACTCATTCTGTGTGAATAGCTTCAAGTTTTATTCTGACAAGTGATAAATGAATGCGTTCAGTGAGTATACAATGTTCAATAAAGATTTCTGGAAAGAAGAAAGGTTTTGAACAACTTGCTATGTTCCATGATGACCGAGTAAATAGAAATAAATCAAGCTACGAGATTTACTTTCCACAGGCACTAGACGTAGAATACCATGATGAGCTAATGACTGGAAATCGGAAATCGAATTCATGTGTCTGGCTCTCTCTAGGTCGTGGGGGAACTTGTTGTGCCTTGAAGAAGCAGTTATAGAAGAGGCTGATTTAAGCGGGAATGCTGCTTAAATAGGTGATGTGCTACTTGTGACCTCCTGTGTGTTATTTTGAAGTTACATGTGGTAGGGGAGTTAATCAAGTTTACCAATAATTTTCTGGAATCTTCTAGAATGTTTGATCAGGAGAGATAACTGTCGTTGATTCCCAATGAATCTGTTTCAATTAGCGTTGTCTAGAAATACAATAGTGACCTAATAATGTGTTTTCCTCTACCACTACTTGACAGTGTTGGATTGTTCAATCCCTGTAACTTGGCAGTTCAGCAAAACAGACTGACAGAATAATTACTGGGGTCAATTTGAGAAAACCTTTCAATGTTGGTGCCCCAGCATGGCCACAGTCCAACAACTAAAGCAGGTAAAAGAAGGCAATAGATAAACACTAGATAAATTGACTGTCTTGTAAAACTGGACATTAAGAGTGTATCAAGAACATATTTCCAGCCTCTAACCAGTAAATATACTGATTCCTCTCTTTACTAGTCTCTAATGGACACTGCTCTACAGAGCTTGTTGAATTGTGCCACTTTCACTCAGGTATTCCTATTCCATCACGCTTGTTGTATCCAAGAATATTTATTAGATAAGTAAATTAATGTACAAAAGACCAACAACATATAACATATATATCTTATATAATGTGATAAAATGTTTTCTTCTATCACTTGTATATTTATTACTAACAAAATTACACAGTGATGTAATGCCTGATTTATGAGAATACATTTCTCAGTTACATACAATAGACCAAATACATCTTACCTCCCCTCATGTACTATGTTATCTTATATATTCTGAAACGATATTATTACCAAAAACTATCAAAGCAATAAGTTATCTCATGAATGTACATAGCTGTAGTTAAATAAAATATAGTTTTCATTGATAGGTTTGTCTATTTTCCTCTGCAAATATATTTATGGTTAGGTATTTTTTATAGCATATCTTCCTCCATTGGCAGTTATTCTTCTGTATGAATAAATACATGTGTAGTTAAATGACGTTTCTGAGAAAATGATTTACCACAGACATCACAGTGATATGGTTTCTCTCCTGTATGAATGCGTTTGTGAGTAGTTAAGTCACCACTTCCAAAAATGATTTACCACAAATATCACAGAGATATGGCTTTTCTCCTGTATGAATACGTTTGTGACTAGTTAAGTTACCTGGGTCAGATAATGATTTGCCACAGATATCACAGTGATATGGCTTTTCTCCTGTGTGTATGCGTTTGTGAATAGTTAATTGACTATGACGAGAGAATGATTTACCACAAATATCACAATGATACGGTTTCTCTCCAGTATGAATGCGTTTGTGAGTGGTTAAGTCACCACTGTGAGTAAATGATTTACCACAGATATCACAGAGATATGGCTTCTCTCCAGTATGAATATATTTATGAGTGGTTAAATGACCTCTTCCAGAGAAAGATTTATCACAGATGTCACAGTGATAGGGCTTTTCTCCTGTATGAATGCGTTTGTGTCTAGTTAAATCACTACTTACTGAGAATGATTTACCACAGATAATGCAGTGATATGGCCTCTCTCCTGTATGAATTCGTTTATGAATAGTTAAAGCATTTCTGTGAGAGAAGGATTTACCACAGATGACACAGTGGTATGGTTTCTCTCCTGTATGAGTACGTATGTGAGTACTTAAATCCACAGATGTTACAGTGATATGGCTTTTCACCTGTATGAATGTGTTTGTGGTTAGTCAAATGACTACTTACAATGAATGATTTGCCACAGATATCACAGTAATAAGGTTTTCCTCCAGTATGAATATGTTTGTGTATAGTTAGAGCATTTCTATAAGTGAATGATTTACCGCAGATATCACAGTGATATGGTTTTTCTCCTGTATGAATGCATTTGTGCATATCTAATGCATTACTATAAGAGAATTGCTTACCACAGATAGCACATGAATATGGCTTCTCTCCTGTATGAATATATTGGTGTTTATTTAAATTACTACTTCCAGAGAATGATTTGCCACAGATATCACAATGATATGGCTTCTCTCCTGTATGAATACGTTTGTGAGTAGTTAACTCACTACTTCCAGAAAATGATTTACCACAGATTACACAGTGATGGGGTTTCTTGCCTGTGTGAATGCACTTGTGTTTATTTAAGTCACTGCTTGTAGAGAATGATTTACCACATATATCACAGGAAAATGGTTTCTCTCCAATATGAATATGCTTGTGTTTAGTTAAGCCTTCATTTCGAGAAAATGATTTACTACAGAAATCACAGCAATATGGCTTGATTCCTGTATGAATGCTTTTGTGAAAAATTAAATGAATACGTTGAGAAAAAGGTTTTCCACAGACTTCACAGTGATAAGGTTTTTCTCCTGTATGAATGATTTTGTGTCTAGTCAAGTGACCTGTTACAGAGAATGATTTACCACAGATATCACAGCAATACGGCTTCTCTCCTGTATGAATACGTTTGTGTGTAGTTAAGTTTCCTGTTTCAGAAAATGATTTACCACAGATATCACAGTGATATGGCTTCTCCCCTGTATGAATGCGTTTATGTATAGTTAAAGCATTTCTCTGAGAGAAGGACGATCCACAGATATCACAGTGATATGGCTTTTCTTGTGTATGGATACTTCTATGAGTAGTTAGGTGACTGGTTTGAAAGAATGATTCACCACATATGTCACGGTGGTATGATGTTTTTTCTGTCTCTTTTAGCATCTCAGAAGCAAAATCAATCCTTTCAGGCTCTGTTTTAACTTTTACTGGTATCTCACATAGTTCATTTTCCATAATTATTATTCACTCACCACTTCTTTAATATTTATATTTTCTCCTATGAAATTTTCACCAACTTTGCTCATTGGTGATATTTGAAAATGTCAGCAAATTTAAGTTTAATTAGAATGCAAATTACTTTTGTAGACCTTGTACACAATTTGAATATTTCAGTTGACAGGAAATATTTAGGAAGAGATTTAATAAAGTCAAGGTGGTATGTTTTCTGTATAACATCTTCTCTTAGTCTTTAAATGATGATAAACATTGATGATACTATCCAAAGTAAAATATTCTTGTGCCAGTGTCATCTGATATTCCTGAAATAATAGAGAATCACTATAAGATAAAAGAAATACAAGTAGAGATTCAACAGTGGGAAATTTACAACATTTCTATACTGATAAACTAGAGATGTAAACTTCTATTTGCACTTTACTTTTTGTAAACATTATAAAAATTAAAGTCCAGGAAAATTAACTTGTAATGATAACACATATTTAAGCTGAAAATCTACATTGCAAAAAAGAATATACAGCTGTGTAGTGACAATTCAATAAATCTTCATTGAATTATCAAAACCATGTACTGGATTATTTATGAAACATTGCTATAGTTTATCTTTATCGAATATTTCTTTGATCCTACAAATTAACATAGCATAATCTTTTAACTCCATAATTTTTAATTTGTCTTTTCATGAACAGGCATAAACATGGGAATGTAGTTAAGAAGTCTACTTCCCAATTATATCAGTTGCTTCTGATAGGACCCTATGGCAGAGATACTTGAGGACTCTGCCCCAACAAGTTGTAGACCAAGAAAGAGAGAGTTGGATAATATTGCACATTATTGAACCATGGACAAAATCTCAAATCTTAGCTGTTGTTCTGCCTCACCATGCCATTAACCCACTGGTTTACTGGGTCTCCCACTTCGAGGTTCAGTAAAAAATGAGATACTTAAATCTAACACAGCATCAGATCATTATTGAGAATAGATTTAAATAAAAATCCCATTTTTAAGCTTGTTCTTGCTGCTGCAGAGACGACCTTCTGAATAAAAGTATTTATAATTAGTTCAATAGCATTGCAAGATGATAGAGGTTTCAATCTCCACTTATTAAAGTTTTTTTTGAAACCATTGTTAAAAAAAAAAAAAAAATTAAAATGAAAAATCTTACACTCTGGTCTGACTTGAACCCACTACCAGATTATGCAGGATGTCCTATCACTGCTTATTTATCTTTGTCTTTACTTACATTGGGTGCCCTGTTAATTTCTGTGGAAAATAAGATAATTAAATCTACCACAGCACCAAATCAATAATAAAAATAGATTTAAATATCTCATTTTTAATCTGTTTTTCAGGTGTTGGTTTGATGGCCTAATGGTTAAAGGTGTTAGTAATTTAACTAACACCCTTGTATGAAGGTAGAGGTTTCAATTTCTATCTAGAAATTTTTAAAATTTTTAAAAAATATTTTTGTATAAACGAAAAAAAAAATAAAAAGACTCTTACCTTCTTCCCCCATCCTGACCAGGTTTGAACCCAGGACAGGACACTTCAGAATGTCCCCCTCACCCGGCTCATCTACACTCACCTTTACCCCCCAATAATTGCTGTCAAAAATGAGCTACTTAAATCTATAATTGCGTCCAATCAATAATAAAAGTAGATTTAAATATCTCATCTTTCCCAGCACACACACACACAACTGGCTTCTTTCAGTTTCTGTCTACCAAATCCACTCACAAGTCTTTGGCCAGTCTGAGCCTACAGAAAAAGACTTGTCCAAGATGCCAAATAGTGGGACTCAACCCAGAAAGGTTCGGAAGCAAGATTCTTACCATACAGCCACTCCTACATTTATTATTATTATATAATTTTATATTTTTGCAGATGTAGAAACAAAAAGTAAGTGAAAAACCATTTGGCTTTGCTCAGGATGGTATTGAACCCTGGCCAGAAACTCCAGTATGTCCTCTGCTGCTGGTTATCTACACCTTTACCTACAAGGACCTAGACTCCCAATGAAATGCTCTCAAAAATTAAGATATTTAACTTTTTGCCATTCACACTATCCCATCATAAGTAATTCTGTTATTCTTTTACTCAGTTGACTGTGGCCATGCTGCAGCACCACCTTAAATAGTTTTAGTGGAAGAAATTGACCTCAGGACTCATCTTTTAAGTCTACACATACACACACATACATATCTTCTATCTTTTACTTGCCTAAGTTATTAGACTGCAGCCATCCTGGGGCACGACCTTCAAGAATTTTTAGTCAATTGAATCAAGCCAAGTACTTTCTCTTTTTAAGTCTGGTACTCATTCTATCAGTCCCTTTTGCTGAACTGCTATGCTATATACATACATTTTATATATATATATATATATATATATATATATATATATATATATATATATATATATACATTGTTCTTAAAATATTCTCTAATTATAAACAAGATGGACACTACATAGTGTCAAAACAAGAATATGGAAGTGATATTAAATACAAAGAGCCCCAAACATTGTATTGATTGAAAAAGATCAAAAAACGACTGAAGAAAATAAACCAAAAATACCTCTTAAATCGCAGGTATTGTTAGAAAGTTAATGAGAGTGGTCATATGTTGTGATGAATGGAGAAGAATACATATAAAAGGTATGTGTGGATAGATAACTGGTGAATATGGTTTGTTTTCTATAACTCTATTTCCCAAGTTTTATTCTTCCGAAACATTTCGTCCGTTTAATTTTTTTTGTTTATGTAGGTCTTCCTCTCATCATAACAGCCAGAAGTCAATACCCGGTTGAGCATGCGCATAGAGAAGTGTTACTGGCGAATTATGTCGTACTAACACTCTTTTATATTTATATATTTATTTTTTTTATAACCATCAGGTCAGGAGATATGAGAGGTCCTTCATCACTACATATGACCACTCACATTAACTTCCTAACAATAGCAGCGATTTAAGCGACGTATTTTTTTGTTTATATTATTTTCTTCATTCAGTCATTTTTTGATCTTTTTGCAACGTGGCATAACTAAAGATTCTGCCCGCCACCGGCTTTGGATGATCATAACTTTCAGAAAAATGGATATTTTGCAATGAAATTCTCTACGAATATGATGTAGATTCCGAATATGCATTTGGGGTGGGTATTTTAGGAGGGGTGGAGAATTTTAGAAAATCCACCTCGTTTTGATTACGCTAGTCACGTTTTGATACACTAGCCTCGTTCTGAGCCATATACAAGCCACAACCTTAGTTTCCTAAAGGGGCTCTGGTTGAAGGTACACCACGAATCATCTCCCACATTTGCTACTCGTATCTTAGTGAAAACATGTCTGTCTACATCAACATAGAATCTATGGGTTTGTAAATGAAAATATTTTATTATCGCACACACACACACACACACACATGTATACATACTGTTAGTACAAGTTTTATATGTTGCTTCTCCTCTCAGTGTAAAAGGAAACTTTTCTTTGTACATAACGCACGTATTTTGTATCATATATGCTTCTACCACAAAAGGTGAACGCTGTAAATGTTCTATAGTAATTAAATATTACCCCCCCCCCCCATCTGATAACACGTACTTGAACGGCCGACGACAACCGCTATACGGTAGTACGTCATATGCTATATTTCTTCATTACTCGCAGGGGGCAAAACACAGAAGGGATCATATACAAGGACACAAGACGAGACAAACATGAATGGGTGAAAACGGATGTAAAGGTTAAATGAAACGTAAAATGAATGATGTAATGACGCTCGGCCCCACGCCCGGACACTTTCGTTTCACTTTTGATTACTTTTTACAAATGTGTGATACATTAATATTTATTTCTTTATTGCCCACAGGGGGCTAAACGTAGAGGGGAGAGACAAACGGATGGAGTCGATTACATCGACCCAGTGTCCTATACATGGGAATTCGTGTGATTATAGAAAAAAGGTTTATTTTTATTCAACCTTTTTAAATATTACAAACTCTTTGAAATCACAAATTAGGCTTTTCCTCCGGAACTTGGATGAATTAAAATAAACCCTTTTTCCATAATTACATGAATTCCTGTGTGTAGAATACAAATTCACAAAGGTTTTCTGAAAATTCAAAAGTATAGAAAATGTTATGAAAGGTTAAAAGGGAGGCTTAAACCTTTCATGCTTTTGAGATCCATAAAAATATGTACTCTGGTCAATATAATTGACTTTCCCCATCCCCAGATTTTCAGGCCTTGTGCCTATATTAGAAAGGATTTTCCATTGTTCTTCAGGTGGGGAGTAGTCAAAATCCTTAGTCCATCAGATAAAATGCTTCGCAGCATTTTGTCTCTCCCTTTGCACACCTCATTGAGGTCTGCTTTGTCTTTCACTGTTTTGGGGTTCTTAAAATGAAGCGCTACCAGAGATTAGGCCAAAAATTTGAAACACATAAAAGAAATGTAGTAAAACGTCTACTTTTTATAGAAATATTCTCTATATTCTATATTTGTTCTCTTTTTATTTCAGAATGTAGATGATGTTGCCATAAAAGAATTATTTGCCTGAGATCCATCAATATTTATCAACTTGTTAGGACAGAAAAACTCTATGGAAAACATTGGCATCAATAAATACAGATTAATAGCCGAATTTTCTGTTTGGAATGTGTAGAAGATGGATTTATATTCTAATTAAAATTGGATTGCAAAGGAGTTAGCAGCATCTTCAAATATTAATCAAGATCACAGTTGATGGAAATATAGCAGAACAAAAAAAACAACATCTATATTGTGGAAAGAGATAAAGATTGATGGAAAACGAAATGTGTGAAAACAAAGCCCAATATAATACACAGAGGCAAAGGATGAATTTCCCCAATGATATTAAGATGGAAAAGAGGAAAATATCATATCAGTGTGATATCTAACAAGTATTCATACAGGAGAGATGCCGTATGACTGTGATATGTGTGGGGAATCCTTCTTTCAAAGAAGTGAGTTAACTGCACACAAACATATTCATACAGGAGAGAAGCCACATCACTGTGATATCTGTGGTAAATCATTCTCTAGAAATAATATCTTAACTTCCCATAAACGTATTCATACAGGAGAGAAGCCATATGACTGTGATATCTGTGGTAAATCATTCTCTCAAAGTGGCAACTTAACTTACCATAAACATATTCATACAGGAGAGAAGCCATATGACTGTCGTATCTGTGGTAAATCATTCTTTCGAAGTAGTGAGTTAACTGTACACAGACGTATTCATACAGGAGAGAAGCCATATCACTGTGATATCTGTGGTAAATCATACTCTGTAAGTAGTAACTTAACTTACCATAAACAGATTCATACAAGAGAGAAGCCATATGACTGTCGCATCTGTGGTAAATCGTTCTTTCGAAGTAGTGAGTTAACTATACACAAACGTATTCATACAGGAGAGAAGCCATATCACTGTGATATCTGTGGTAAATCATTCTCTCAAAGTGGTAACTTAACTTACCATAAACATATTCATACAGGAGAGAAGCCATATGACTGTCGTATCTGTGGTAAATCATTCTTTCGAAGTAGTGACTTAACTATACACAGACGTGTTCATACTGGAGAAAAGCCATATGACTGTGATATCTGTGGTAAATCATACTCTGTAAGTAGTCACTTAACTAGACATAAACATATTCATACAGGAGAGAAGCCATATGACTGATATCTGTGGTAAATCATTCCCTGTAAGTAGTCACTTAACTTACCATAAACGTATTCATACAGGAGAGAAGACATGACTGTGATATGTAGTAAATCATTTTCATTATAAGTAGTGAGTTAACTGTACACAGACGTCTTCATACAGGAGAGAAGCCGCATCACTGTGATATCTGTCGTAAGTCATTCTCTGAAAGTAGTCAATTGACGAAGCACAGACGTGTTCATATAGGAGAGAAACCACATCAATGTGATGTGTGTGGTAAATCATTTGCTGAGAGACATATCAGTGTTCATAAGGACGTGTGATTCTGTATCGTAATTCAGCTTGTATGCCAATAAAATCTAATAACTGGTTCAACTGAACGTTTGTTGATCCAATTACTTTTTTTTTCTTTTGCTTGTTGGTCCTCATTATCACTTAACTTCTGTTTTCCATGCTAGCATGTGTCAGACAGTTTGACAGAAAACTAGTAAGCCTGGGAGCTGCACCAGGTTCCGGTCTGATTTGGGACGGTTTCTATGGGTGCATGTCTTTTATATCACCAACCACTCCGACAGTGTAGTGGATGTTTTTTACGTGCCACCAGTACGAGCTCTCCTGACCTGACATCGGTTGCTGTGTAAGTAGCAAGAAGTTGTTGACGACATTAAGAAGATGGAGATTGTCGTATGCTGTTGGTTGAGTGTTGAGTCTCCATGTGGCTGCTGTTGTGTCTTCGCTGGAACTGACCGTGTGCTCTGTGGTCAGTGGTTAGACCTCAAAATGTCTCGAACCGAAAGACCTCAACTCGTTGTGTTGCTGAAGTTTTAGAGCCTGCAGTCTGCTCACTGGAAGTTTAGAAGAGACTGTCACATGTTACCTTATCTGAAGCTGTGATTGGTTGGGTTGCCTATTGGCATGCAGTAGAGCAAGAGACAAATTGCACCAATACCAACCAATCAGAATAGTGGACATAACAGGGTCCAAAGTGTGGCCGAAGGCTAGCTGTTATCCACTACGTCCGTATTCATGTATATATAACTGAGAGAGAAATTTCCCTTAAGTCGTACGCTACACACATATTCGTGGACAATTTCATTAAAAACATCCATTTTTCTGAAAGTCGGTTAGATCGACTCCAGTGCGGAACTGGTACTTAATTTATCGACCCCGAACGGTTAAGACGACTTCGGCGGAATTTGAACTGAGAACATTAAAGACAAACGAGAAATACCGCTAAGAATTTCGCCCGGTGTGCTAACGTTTCTGCCATTATTACACATCACTCTTTTTTTAATCGCTGAAGTATAACGTTTAGAACATATTACAACGTTATCCTAAAAAAAACAACAGGTTTTATTGAAAACAAAAATGAAAATATAATTGAAAGTAAATATCTTCGCCACGTGACATAGAAAGGTTTCCATATAGAAATGACATCGGAATTTCGTCATTTAATTTAATATTGATGTTAACGGTTGATTTATTTTCATTTTCAAACTCGAAAATTATTCTAAAAACGGGGAAGATCACTGAAACACGCAACATACTTATTGTGAGGGACATAGATGTTCCGACACCATTTTTAGTGACGTGGACAAAAATAGGGACCATGAAATCTCACATTTACCTCTTTTAGAAGATAAAATATAGACAGAGGAAAGCAGGATGTATTTAAAGACTTATGTTGAAAGCAGAGAGTGAGAGTTTATTGTTAAGACTAGCTAAGTTATTCTATTGTTTGTTTGGATGTGTTCAAAGACAAAGGGAAGAAAGTTAAGTAAAGAAGAAATTCTCCTGAAGTAACGATGCTGTCTTAATTCCCATACGATCGTGGCGTAGCCATAGTCATAACCGGACCAGAGCCACTTCGGTTATTCTACATAGCAGACGAATCCATCGGTGACGTAGCTAGCCTCGTTTTGATTCCGCTAGTCACGTTTTGATAGTCTCGCCTCGTTCTGAACTACACACAAACCACGGCTGGTTAAAAGCTTCACTTCTTTGCAGCTGCTCAACGAATCATCATCTTCTATATTTGCGACTTGCATCTTAGTGAAAAACATATATGTGTCTACATCAACATAAAATCTATGGGTTTGTATATGAAGATATCTTATTATCGCGCACACACACACACACACTCTTACATACTGTTAATACAAGATTTATATGTTGCTTCTCCTCTTTGTGTAAAAGCAGGAATGAAAACTTTGTACATAACACACGTATTTTGGATCATATCATATATATCCATTTTACCGGAAGTTATGACGGAAAAATAGGATCTTGTGAATTTTCCGAAAGTCCCACCACCAGGGTCGTCAGCGCGCTTTTTTTTTTTTTTTTTTTCGTATTCGTTTTCCTACAAAGACTTTGTGGATGGATTTGGTAGACGGAAACTGAGAGAAAAAGCGAGTCGTGTATATATTTGTGTCTGACCCCCCCCCCTACCTCCCACCAGCCATCACTTCACAACCGATGTTTCTGTCACCACAACTAGCGGTTCAGCAAAAGACACTGATAGAATAAGTACGAGGCTTAAAAAGAATAAGTTTTGGGACCACTTTATTCGGCTAAAGGCGGTGCTCCAGCATGGCCGCAATCAATCAACTGAAATAAGTAAAAGAATGTGCCTTGTTTTGAATCTCTGTGGATAAATCTCATCAGTTACTTCACAGTCCCCAATACGTGTGTGATTAATTTGAGTATCCATAAGGATTATTGGGTGGGAGGAGGAATGGGAAAATTTTAATAAAATATGTTTTTGCAGTTGTACAAGGTCAGTGTGTAGAACACAAAACACAAAATAATTCTGAAAATACGAACACGAGTTATGATTGGTTACGTGGTGTACATTGATCCACAATCCATAATAGGCTATGGAAATGTGTGAATATTTTTAACATTGCAAATTTGGATGTCAAAGGATTTCGAATATTTAAAAAGGTTGAATTAAAATAAACCCTTCTTCCATAATTACATGAATTCCTGTGTGTAGAACACAAATTCACAAAGGTTTTCTGAAAATTCAAAAGTATAGAAAATGTTATGAAAGGTTAAAAGGGAGGCTTAAACCTTTCATGCTTTTGAGATCCATAAAAATATGTACTCTGGTCAATATAATTGACTTTCCCCATCCCCAGATTTTCAGGCCTTGTGCCTATATTAGAAAGGATTTTCCATTGTTCTTCAGGTGGGGAGTAGTCAAAATCCTTAGTCCATCAGATAAAATGCTTCGCAGCATTTTGTCTCTCCCTTTGCACACCTCATTGAGGTCTGCTTTGTCTTTCACTGTTTTGGGGTTCTTAAAATGAAGCGCTACCAGAGATTAGGCCAAAAATTTGAAACACATAAAAGAAATGTAGTAAAACGTCTACTTTTTATAGAAATATTCTCTATATTCTATATTTGTTCTCTTTTTATTTCAGAATGTAGATGATGTTGCCATAAAAGAATTATTTGCCTGAGATCCATCAATATTTATCAACTTGTTAGGACAGAAAAACTCTATGGAAAACATTGGCATCAATAAATACAGATTAATAGCCGAATTTTCTGTTTGGAATGTGTAGAAGATGGATTTATATTCTAATTAAAATTGGATTGCAAAGGAGTTAGCAGCATCTTCAAATATTAATCAAGATCACAGTTGATGGAAATATAGCAGAACAAAAAGAAAAACATCTATATTGTGGAAAGAGATAAAGATTGATGGAAAACGAAATGTGTGAAAACAAAGCCCAATATAATAGACAGAGGCAAAGAATGAATTTCCCCAATGATATTAAGAAGGAAAAGAGGAAAATATCATACCAGTGTGATATCTGTAAAAAGTCATTCTCTCATAAAAGTAACTTAACAACTCACAAACGTATTCATACAGGAGAGAAACCGTATTGTTGTGATATCTGTGGTAAATCATTCTCTGTAAGTAGTCACTTAACTACTCACAGACGTATTCATACAGGAGAGAAGCCATATGACTGTGATATCTGTGGTAAATTATTCTCTGATGGTAGTCACTTAGCTACTCACAGACGTATTCATAGAGGAGAGAAACCATATCACTGTGATATTTGTGGTAAATCATTTTCTGATAGTAGCCACTTCACAAAGCATAAACGTATTCACACAGGAGAGAAACCATATCAGTGTGATATCTGTGGTAAGTCATTTTATGATGGAAGTCACTTAACTAAACACAAACGTATTCATACAGGCGAAAAACCATATCACTGTGATATTTGTGGTAAATCATTCTCTGGAAGTAGTGACTTAACTACTCACAAACTCATTCATACAAGAGAGAAACCATACAACTGTGATATCTGTAAAATTTCTTTCTCTCAAAAAGGTAACCTAACTACTCACAAACGTGTTCATACAGGAGAGAAACCATATCACTGTGATATCTGTGGTAAATCATTCTCTCAGCTTGGTGACTTGAACACTCACAAACATATTCATACAGGAGAGAGGCCATATCACTGTGATATTTGTGGTAAATCATTCTCTCAGAATGGTGAGTTAACTGTACACAGACGTATTCATACAGGAGAGAAACCATATGACTGTGATATCTGTGGCAAATCGTTCTCTATATGCAGTAACTTAAGTAGACATAAACGTATACATACAGGAGAGAAGCCATACCACTGTGATGTCTGTGACAAATCATTCTCTGTCAATAGTGCATTAGGTAAACACAAACGGATTCATACAGGAGAAAGACCATATCAGTGTAATATTTGTGGTAAATCATTCTCAGGAAGTAGTAACTTGACTACTCACAAACTCACTCACACAGGAGAGAAACCCTATCACTGTGACATCTGTGGTAAATCATTCTGTCAAGCTGGTCAGGTCACGTCTCATAAACGTATCCATACAGGAGAGAAACCATTCCACTGCGGTGTCTGTGGTAATTCATTTGCCGAAAAAAGTCATCTAAAAAGACATATCAGTGTTCATCATGATGTGTGATTCTGTCTCAAAATTCAGCTTGTAGGGAAATAAAATCTAAGAACTGATATAACTGAATGTTTCTTCATCAAATTAATTATTTTTTTCTTTTGCTTGTTAGTCATCATCATCATCATCATATAACATCTATTTTCCATGTTGGCATCGGTCAGGCAGTTTGTCTGCAAACTAGTAAGTCAAGGAGCTACTCCAAGTTCCAATCTGATTTGGCAATGTTTCTATGGTGGGATGCCCTTCCTAACACCAACCACTCCAAGAGTGTAGTGGCTGTTTTTTATGTGTTATTGGCACCAGCCATGATTATGCTCTTATCTGACAGGTATACACAGAATGGTATATCACCAAAGTTCTTGATCATCTGTCACTGCCTCCATGAGGCCCAACACTCAATTGGTGCTTTTTATGTGCTTTTTATTTAATCAAAGTATGATCTATGTTCACTTATGACATTTACCCCTGCACACAACGATAGATAGATATATTATGTAGTAATGATTCAACACGTTCAGATGCACTTGATCAGCTAAGAGAGTAAAGATAATCTTAAAACAAAAACTGCCACAAATCTAGTAAATACAGCTACCCAGGGTTTCCTGGTCAAAATAATTTATTCCACTGTTTATCATGCTGAAAACAAGACCATTTGTCAATTGCCTTTTGATGTTTAAACAAGAGACCCTTTTGGGTTTATCTAGTCTCTTTCTTTAGAAATGTTTCTTGTTTAAACATGATCTGCTCAGAAGACAATTGACAAATGGTCTTGTTTTCAGCATGATAAACAGTGGAATAAATTATTTTGACCAGGAAACCCTGGGTAGCTGTATTTACAAGATTTGTGTTTTTTTTATTTCAAGATGTTGAATCATCCCATGAATAATGTGTTTTTTTTTCAGTTGCATGAACTAAAAGTCAGAGGGGGATGGGATAAACTACCTGCATCAACTTGCAATAAAAGCAGGTAGTAATTTTACCTTGAGCTTATTCTTAGTGCAAGTTTTGAAGAGTACAGTTTGATTTTAAGTTATTTTTTCAAAGCTATGATGGAAGTGACAAAGGAGCATATTTGGCATATTTTGCTTTATGAGTTCAACACAAGGTAACAACACAACAGAAAGTGTGAGGAATATTAATGTAGTATATGGGGATCAGGTAATAAGTGTACACAAGTGTCAACGGTGGTTCCAAGCTGGAAACTAGAGCCTAGAAGACAATCATCATCCTGGAAGATCTGTAGAGCTTGATGAGGAAGTCCTGCAAATCCTAATGCAACAAAAATTCCCATTGTAACTGTTAAGGAGCTAGCAGAGAAGCATGGATTTGGTCTTTCAACCATTCATTGACACTTGCGTGCCATCAGAAAAGTCAGCAAATTGGGTCAATGGGATCCTCACAAACTTTCCGAGAGAGACCTTTGGTTGCCAACAGAGGTAAAAGCTCTCTGAATTTTTTCCCATCTTATTCTAGCAATTACACTTTTGGAACATCCTCCTCCACTGCTGATTAGGTCATCTAAGAAACGGAAATTATTTACAACCTGTAGAGAGCTTCCAGAGCATTTGATTACAATCAGTTACCCATGTCTCCTCTGCATCTTCCACACACAAACACTCCTTTCTCTGTTAACTATTCTCTGATTCCACTGCACTGCTTCTGGGTCCATAGCTTGCACTGAGTACACTGCATGGAATTTCTGCCTACACCTTTCCTACATGTCAAGCAAGGCCATTTACCTGAAGGTGGTAGAGTCTTGTCTAGTTTCTTGCTTACTAGAACTTTGTTTTGCTAAATTAACTTTAAGGGTCTTTGATTCCTGGTTTTGCTTCTACACTGGGAATTTCTTTCCCAATTCTGTTAGAGATTCTGCCATGAGAGTGAAATCATCAGCATATAATAGTTCCTCGGAGTAGCCGGTCTTAAATTCCTCAGTAATGGCCTGGAGGATGATAATGATGATGCTGAATAATGGGAGGAGACTGAGAATTGAGCTCTTTCAGTTTCTTTCTCCCAAATCTACTGATAAGGTTTCGGTTGGCCTAGGGCTATAGAAGACACCTGTCCAAAGTGCTTCCAGTGAGATTGAACCTAAAAACCATGATCGGGAAACAAACTTCTTCACTACACAGCTAGGAGATGCTTAGCAACATCTCGTCCACCATGGTCGATTTTACCTTTCATCCGATTAATGTTTATATCGGTCATTACGATTATAAAGAAATTTGTGGGGAAAATCTATTCCAGTGGGGTGGGGAGAAGACTTCGGAAAATTCACAACATCCGAATTTTGCGGGTCAAGATGTAAACATTAACCTTTCATCCTTCTGGGATCGATAAAATAAGTAAAAAGATTATTTGGATCTTTTTTAAAACTTTTATCAACGTAATCGTAATTTTCACACTCGAAAAGATTTGTTTGAGAAAAAGGACTTTCGACTAAGAATTCCGTATTTTTCAAGAAGTTATAAGGTAATAAAATCAAGATGAGAGGCGCCTATCTGCAAGTATTCCCCATCTGGGTTGGTTAACCGGTTGCCTGTCCTGTTACAACATCTAATATACAGGACACATTTCTCCGGTGTACATGTATCATTTATGAGACACATTCCTCCTTTTTTCTTTTTAATTACCAGAGTAAGTTTGAACTTTGAAAAGGAAAGCTTTATATTACTCAGAAACGTATGAGACAAGGGCCAACAAAAAGTCTGACAAGCAGTATAGACTTAGGAACAAACTTAGGAAAATGTTTTGGACAGGCAAAGGGTGAGTTTTGGCTTGTAATATTGGAAGAAAAATCCCCCTTAACTTTAGGGAAAAGTCAGTTGTTTATTTTGTCCAACCACCAGCACCGTGACGATGTTGACTATGGCAGAATTTCACCTCGAGATGTACTGAACAGGAAGAAAGACTGAGGGAAAAGAATGCTCCAAAATTAAAAATAAAATAAAATGCTATGAACATAATTCGTAATCTGTAGTCCCGAAAATGTATCTCTGACAAATTTCATTAGAAATACGCATCTCTCAGAGAATTATGAAGAAACAAAAAACGGAGTAGCATGGCCCAATCTATGGTAAAAACCAGCCGAGGTAGGTTTATAAAATTGGGTGAATTTAGGCTTCTGATGTTGGCACAAAACCTGAAATTTTATGGGGAAGGAGTTAGTCGTTCATTCTACTTTATTGACCTACTAACACCAAGAAAGACGACGTTGATTACAACTGGATTAGAATTCAAAATCTACAGAGACAAGACGAGTAATGGAAAGAAGAATGTCCTCGAACAAAAGCCTACCCCTAACAACGAAAAGCGGATGTTTATTGTACAGCTTCCGGTGTGTATAAAATATGGCGTCCTTGACAACACGAAAGTGGTAGTAGTGAGAGAAGTCGCTACAGAAGAAGAGACAAAAATAAAGTGACATAGACACACTAGTGTGTGTGTGGGTGTGTATATACATATAGAGGAGTGTGTAGGGGTGTTGAGGATGAGTTCACCATTGTCTAGTTTGAAACGATACAGCAAGTTACCTTTACCTGGACACATGAGGTAAAATAACAACAAATCCGACAAATTATATTTGCAAACACACACACACACGCATATATATATATATATATATATATAACGTACATGCATGTGTGTGTGTATACATATGTATGTATGTGTGTGTGTGTGTATGTATATATATATATATATAAACATATATATATATGTGTGTGTGTGTATAGGTATGCGTGTGTGTATATGTATTTAATCGTGCACACATACACATATTTCATCTTAAATTTGTTTCAGTCAATGAATTTGCGATCATGATGGGGAAACGCCTTGAAAGGTTTTATTTAGATAAACAAATTGATCTTTGTAATTATTTTGTTAAAGTCCGGTATTTATTTATCAGCCTCTATGCTGTACCAATAAGTTATGGGAACGTAAACAAACCAAAAACCCATCGCCAAACAGTTGAAGCACGTTTACAGATACAGGCACAAAGACACACATCCATATATATATATGTGATAGACTTTTACTCAGTTTCAGTTTACCATTTTCACTGACAAGGCTTTGGTTGATCTGGGGCTATTGTAAAAGAGACTTGCCCAAGATGCTACTCACTAGAACTGAACCCAAGATAGCATGGTTACAAAGCAAGCTTCTTAACCTCACAGCTATGCTGGTGCCTTAATATATATAACCTCTTTTAACATTTGACACCTTGTCAAGGTCTGATGTGTCCAATAGCTTCAAGCTCTAGTGTCTAATTTGGCTGAATTTCTAAAGTTGGATGCCCTTTCTCACACCAGCTGCCCTTCATATAAGTGTGTGTGTGTATATACATGTATATATGTTGTATGTATAGCTTAGAAAGAAATGAAGGACCACTGCAGTAAGTGAATCTGAGAGGGGAATATGTTGAATAAAATCATAATCAACAGATCCTCCTCTGTTTTCTTTTATCTAAAGTCAGGAACTTTTCAGCAACCCCTCATGTGTATGTGTGTGTGTGTATAAAATATACACAAACACATGCACTCATATATTTCATCATCATCATTTTCACCATTTTGATGGTGATATGTATGGCTAGTTATTGATAAAGTTACTCGTCTATATTTTGTTTGTTTATGTATGTTTTCCTTATTTTCTTTATTGCATCTGTCTTAGCGAAGGAAGAGGTATTGTTTCAGTTATGTTTGTTTGTCCATGGACAAGATATCTCAAGAACCGCCGGATGGATTCAGATGAAACTTTCAGGGATGTTTGGCCTCATGACTGGTACGAACTGATAAGATTTTGGGAACAATCAGTACCGGACAAGGATTCTGGACTATATTTTTTTTACTTAACTTTTGAGAGCAGTTGGGTTCATTTTTAGTAGTTTCATTTGTGAGAATTTCATATATTCTCATTCTAATGATCATCTCTGGCTAATCGTTAAGAGGACGTTGGTGTTGCCTTGGCGGAGGTTTGCACTCTTTGAGTGCTCTTGTTTATATATTTATTTACTTATTTATATATTTTATTTTCAGGAAGGTCAACCTGCCCATAGTTCCTGATGAAGAAAAAGGTAAGACACGAACAGCATATCGTCTTCCAGCTATCAAATAATGTTGCAGATAATCATTATTGTCGTCATTGTCACCGTCACCATCACCATCATCATCATCAACACCATTATCACCATCTCCATTATTGTCATCATTAACGTCATCATCACTATCGTCATCATCATTACTATTGTTCTCATCATTATCCTTCAAGTACACCTTGCACTCCCATCAGATACTATGCCACACAGACCCTTCCTCCTCCCATATCATGTTCTGTCCATGTTGTTCCAATGCCTCAGTTAATCAACCATATCAATGTCTTTGTAACTCCAGCATTGTAATGTAAGGAGAGTAGGAATAGTAGTAGTAGTGGAGGTGGTGGTGGCATTGACAATAGTAGTGATAGTAGTAGTAGTAGCAGCAGTAGAGGGTTGGTGGTGGTGATTGTTTAGCTCAAAGGCAACCCTAACAACTAAACCTGTGATAAAAGACATTCTAACCATGACCATCCCATCATTTATTCAGATATAATGACAGTGTTTGTGAAGGTGGTGGTGGTGGTGGTGGTGGCAGTGGTTGATGTAGTGTGATATTGGTCTAGTTTAGAAACCTTATCCCACACTGTAAGATAATATCTATTCTCTAATGTCACCCTCTCTCTTGTGCTAATTAATTAGTTTCATTAAGCCAAACGTCCTAATGTTACCTGCCCACACTCAGAGGAGGCTGGCAATGACCATGATCGGCTGGTGCTTTTTACCATATATATATATATATATATATATATATATATATATATATACACACACACACACACATATATGTACACATCTATATTCACACACATATATATACACATACACACACACATACTCATATGTTTATATTATATATATATATATATATATATATATATATATATAATGTGTAAGAAACAGCTGTAATGAGCTGACAATTATGCATCACCTGTTATTATTAATTTCATTATATTACACCATGGGCATTTACGACATGTTGGACACCCTGCAGTGTATCAACAGCATACAATCAGTGTAACATGTGCCTTTGACCAGCCCTTAGGTGCTAAATACACATAGAGTTGGTTTTCTCTGTGCACAGAGAATATCCTATTTGGTATTTATCAACCATAGGCAGTGTCCACAGCTTTATCCAACCCTACCTGGTGCATATCTCTTTTAAGTACCCAATTCTATCTGAATCATCATCATCATCATCATCATCATTATTATATATATATATATATATATATATATATATATATATATATAGATATGCAGGGCAGGGAATCGTCAATTAGTAATAAAATTAATAATTAACAATTTTGCCGGGTAGCTCAGTATGAAAAAACCTTTTCGGTAAAAAACATTTATAATCATAAATATATAGGGATTGACAGTAACCTGCTTCTCCAACATACTGAGAATTCAGAAATAGCAGTCAAAGAACTACTGATTTCAAAACTACAAATTATTACTCCAGATTGATAGCGATATTTTTGATACACACAGAACAAAAAACAGTAGAGAAGAGTAAAAAAACCACCTGCCTTTAGTTAATTTAGTACGATCGTTTCACAGTTAAGAGTAAAGAATACTCTATTCTGATCTTCAGCTAAATATTCTAATAAATCTGTTAATGTCTAAATAACTCACGTTAATTAACTGATTAATTAATTGATTAACTCACGTTAATCAATCTGGAGTAATAATTTGTAGTTTTGAAATCAGTAGTTCTTTGACTGCTATTTCTGAATTCTCAGTATGTTGGAGAAGCAGGTTACTGTCAATCCCTATATATTTATGATTTTATATATATATATATATATATATATACATATATGTCATTGTGTTTTTTTGCTTTGTTTTCAGAGACCAACAACTTGATCGATGAGGTTACTGCAAATATGTTAAAGTCTCTGTTAGACAAGGAGTCCCGTCGTTCCTTACCCAATGTGACCATGCCATCCACCTCTACTGGCAGGTCTTTCTGTTCAGGTATTCACTCAGATCTACAATGGTTCTGCTTTTGTTTGCATTATTCCTATGTTGTTGTTGTTCCAGCTGTGACCATCCCACCTTATATTGAGACACTATCTATGTAAGACTACGTCATCTAATGTGTCATTCACTGTTTTTGTTTAACCACAGGTCAGTCCTGATCCAGCAGACTGCTGATCAGCCAATTTCCAGCTATGACCATTCTATCTTTTATTGAGGCATAGTGTATCTAGGACTCTATTATCTAAGTGTCCTTCCATGTTGTTGTTGATGTTTAACCTTAGGTCAATCCTGACCATATGGACCAATGATGAATGATATTTCAAGTGTGACCATCCTGTCTTTTATTAATCAGGTATGGTGTATCTAGGACTACATTGTTTAATGTCCTTCCTTGTTGTTTAGGCCCAGGTCAGCCCTGACCCCAATAATGTAGTTCTAGATACACCATGTCTGAATAAAAGACAGGATGGTCTTTGATCATAGCCCTGGCCTATGGACCTACGTTCAAAGACGTTTCAAGTGTGACCATCCTGTCTTTTATTAATCAGGCATGGTGCATCTAGGACTACATCATCTAATGTTCTTCCTTGTTGTTAGCCCCACATCAGCCTTGACTCTCATATACTCTCTTACTCTCTCTCTCTCTCCTGTGGATACTCAGACAAGGAGCTGTTGTCTCTTATGGCAAGTCGTTTATCAACCGCAGAAGCGAGGCTGAAGTTACAGAAAGAAGAACTTGTGTCAAAGGTACGTAAATTTGCATTGGTGGTGGTCATGGTGTTGATGGGGATGGTCAGAGTATTAGTAGAGTGTGTCAGTGATGATGATAGTGGTAGTGGTGAGAGTATTGGTGGAATGTCAACAACAGTGGGAGTGGTGATGGTGATGCTGAGGGTTGTTTATCTCAGTGATGATACTGGCTGTGGTGGTGGTAGTGGTGGTGGTGGTGTCCCTCTTTGTGTGGTAGGAGTCAACTGGTGCCACAAAGCTAACTTCTAAACCAAACAGCCATGCCAAGAGCTTCAGCAGATTTTTCATGGAATATTCTTCAAAAATGATAAATTTTGTCCATAATTAATTTTCTTTTTGGTTTGTTTCTTTTTATTGTTTAATTAATTCTTTTGTTATTCTTTGATTTCAACTCAGGAGAAAAGAATTCTGTATTTGGAGCGGAAGGTTCACCAATTGGAGAAACAATGCAGTAAGTTGTGGTTGTTGTTGTAGTAGATGTGGTTGTTGTAGCAGTTGCAATTTGTGTTGTAGTTGTTGCAGTTGTTTGCCTGTCTTGTTGTTACGCACACTGTTCTCATAGTTTTGTATGGCATTTGTGTTGTTGTTGTTGTTGTTCGGGTTGTCTTTGTTGCTGTTGCAGATCTAAGTAAATTTTATTTAAAAAAAGAAAAAACCCTGCCATGATCTGTGTGTTTACTTTAAAACATCAGAGCTTCAACAGCTGAAACACTCGGAAGTTTTTTGGTCCATGAAACATGAAGACAGTATTGCAGATCACATCTAATCTTCAGATGACATTTCTAGTGAACAAAAACTTCCATGAGAAGAGAACGTGACCCAGAATTATACATGTTTCATCCCATATAGTCGGTGACAGTGAAATACTTAGGTGAAACCAGCTGCAACCTAAAAGCAATCTTAGTTGAGCTCAAAAAAGCTACATAAACTGGGGAGCAATAAAATTCAGGCACAGCTGATCACTGATAGAAGGAGAAGGGAAGTGACTGACTTTTGTAGACCAAAGGGAAAAACAACAATGAAAGATCAAAACAATAACCGAATATTAGAGGAATGCAAGAAGAAAGACTGCACAACCGTTTGACTTAATTCTATCTGAGGAGCTTTTTACACCCAATATTCTACATGTTATCATTTATAGCTCTATCTACTTTGAGTCCCACTGTTAAAATGATCTGTTTCTTATCTGTTGTACTAAAAAAAATAAATGAAAAATTCTTATGAGCAATGTATATATATGTATATATATGTGTGTGTGTGTGTGTGTGATCGCATATCCAGCCCACTCAAAAGTACCTTGCATCGTAGGGCGACATGCCATGCTTGAGGAGACCTATTGAGTCAAGTACATCAACATCAGTAATATCAAAATCAAATCAAGTGGAAATTGTTATTGTGTGCCCTGTGCCAGTAGCATGTAAAAAGCACCATCCAAACGTGGCCGATGCCAGTGCTGCCTAGACTGGCTTCCAGCTGTAGAAACACTGCCAGATCAGATTGGGACCTGGCGCAGCCTCCTGGCTCCCCAGACCCCAGTCGAACTGTGCAACCCATGCCAGCATGGAAAATAGATGTTAAACGATGATGATGATGATGATGTGTTCACACATGCATATATATATAAATATATATATATATATATATATGTTTATATCGTATTTACTATTTTAACACAGGTGAATCTCAAGATGTAGTAGTGGCTGACCTGACACAACAATGTGACAGTTTACAAAACCAAATCAGAGAAATGGAGGTCAGTGTTTGACTCTACCAGTCTGCCTTATCCACCTTGTCCATCATGTCTGTGGCCACCACCACAACACCTAGGAGTGTACAATATTTAGATTAGACAGTAGAGAGAATGAAACATGTCCAGAGTGTCACCGCACTCAACTTCAATTCTTCCCTGCTCCTGTGTAAGGAGTCCAGATTAAGGGCTATAGTATTTGAGTGATTATTTGCACCCTATTGTCCTTGGGTACCTTTAGTAGGGTCCACTCTGTTCTCATCCTGTTTTCACCTTTTAGGGGCCAACCCACTTAAAGCAACTTCCTGTTTAAAAGTGTTTTAAATCAAAACTGGTCATCAACATTTTGATATTCATATTCCAAACACCAGTTTAATAATGAGTTATTTCACTAAATTCTTCACTATTTCCAAAATTAATTTAAACAAAGGCAGGGTATTTCAACAGAAATATGGTGTTCTAAACTTACCAGTAAATAACATGGTGACTCTCAATTTAAGGACCTTGTTCTCATGTAAACAGGGCCCAAACTATTATCTTTATAAAGGTGTAATTATGGGCTCAGTGACTTCATCAATGGGGGATCTGTTACTTTGTCAACAGGAGTAAGAATACAGCCTCACTATAGGGTCAGATCCCTGCTTCAACAGGGGGCCTGTTACTGTCTCACCAGCGCTTGGATAACAGCCTCAATAAGGTCACTTTTTACCTCCATGGGGGTCAGATTACTGCCTTGACAGGGGTCTGTTAATGTCTCTCTAGGGCTACCTTCAGTAGGGGCTGGGTTGCTTTGTCAATAGAATGTCACTTATTGTCTTCATAGGGGTCAGATTACTTCAGTAGGAATTTGTTAGCGTCTCACTAATGGTCTGTTGTGGCCCCAATGGGGACCTAGGTAATATTTTGCCCAGCCTATTCTGTAATTGTATCACCCTTCTCCAGGATTTCCTCTATGACTATGGCCTGATATGGGTTGGAGAATCAAGAGGTAAACGAAAGAAATCAACACGCAGGAAGAGTAGCATTACTTATGACCCGTGTTTGTGGAGCTCAGGTATGAACTCATATTTACTCCTTCTAATATATATTTGTGTGTGTGAGTGTGTATGTTTGTGTATCAACAAAGTGGTATCAAAAAGTTCCAAGACTCGTTATGTTTAATTAAAAATTAATTATTTACCTAAGATTTAACATCATCTTCTTTGAAATAGTCACCTTGCACAGCAATACACTGGCCCCAACGTTCTTGCCCATTTCGGAATCTGGCCTGAAAGTCATTTTCTGTAAGTGAGTCGAGGACCTTCTGTGATTTGCTCTGGATTTTGACAACAGTGTTTAAACGGCAACCTTTGAACTGTGTTTTCATCTTGGGGAAGAGATAGAAGACCTCAGGTGCTAAATCCGGCAAATAGGACAGGTGCTGAAGTGATGCCATGTTGTTTTTGGTGAGAAATTCGCAAATGAGGAGAGTTCAGTGGCAAGATGCAATGCTGGTGTGACGAATCCAATTCTTGGCACTCTACAGATCCAGTTGCTTTCACTGAATGTAGACCATGTAAACAATTCTTTCTTCTAGAGGCACAAGGCCTGAAATTGTGTGGGAAGGTGGGGGTGGGTAGTCGATTAGATTGACCCCAGTATTTGACTGGTACCTTATTTTTATCGACTCTGAAAGGATGAAAGGCAAAATCAACTTTGGCTGTAATCGAACTCAAAAGACTGTGCAAATAATAACCAGAATTATTGTTTGTTTCTGTAGAGGAGTCCATTCCAGAGAAGTCAGTGAAAGTGGATTATGATGTCGTCATTCAGAACATTAAAGAATTGAACTTGTTGGCAGGAGAAGGAGTTGCCAATGTGGAACCAACAAAGGATGGTGCCAGACTGAAGGTAAGTAATATTCCTTGTTAACAACTTCTCTTCATTATCAGACAGACAGTCTTACCATTATTGTAAACTGAGGAAGTTTACAGGATTTTGCATCAGCAGTAATTAATAATTCACAGGAGAGCTCATAGGACTACTTGTTACATAGATTTTCTTCTTTCCTTTTTGCTATTTAATCAGGGAAGGAAGGGTCACACCCATGATCTTGTAGTTTTTAGGGCCTCTGTGACTGGTAGAAGGAAGGGAGAAAGCCGATCTGCAATCAGCAGGGCTGGCCTGAATACTTACAGGTGCCATGTGGGGAGGGTAACAAATTAACTCTAGCACCCATGCAGCTGGAATACAAAGAGCTGCAATCAATAGTGGGTGCCATTTCTGAAGACTCTCTCAATCCTAACAATCCACTGACCTGAATCTTTGCACTATAACAGTACACCTAACACCTGTGAGGTATTGCTATCTGTACTCGTAGATAGCACCACCACCATCTACGAGGCGGTGCTGAAAAGTTCCTCGCTTTAAGGATATTGCCAAAGACCTAGTTGGTGGCCCAACCTTCCAAGGTCTTTTACATAGCTTAGAAGGACCACTGCAATAAGTGTTTGAATCTGAGAGAGGAATATGTTGAATCAAACCATAACTGATTCTCCTGCATTTTTCTTTTACCCAAAGCCAGGAACTTTTCAGCAACCCCCTCACACACTGCAACATGGCACTCCCCTATGCATATACAATCTACCACACTTTAAATACCACATGGTACTCTAATTATATATATTCTCTGTTTTATACACTGTTTGCATTTCTCTCTTTCTCTCTCTCTCTCTCTAGTACACAGAATCTGCAGCACTGACCCTGTATAAAAACGGAATCTTTTTGCTGAATGGGCCGTTCCGACCCCTTTCTGACCCAGCAACTCGTCGCTGTTTGTATGACATCATGGAGGGTTACTTCCCTTCAGAGCTTCAATCTACTTATCCAGAGGGGATCCCCTTAAAGGTAAATCAAACGCTTTGATATAATTCATTGTTGTCGTTGTTGTCATTGCTGTCGTCAAGGCAACAAGCTAACAGAATTGTTATCACTCTGGGCAAAATGCTTAGTGGCATTTGCCTCATGGCTATGTTCTGAGTTCAAATTCTGCTGAGGTTGACATTGCTTTTCATTCTTTTTGGGTCAATAAATAAAATACCAGTGAAACACTTGGGTCAGTGTAATTGACTAGTCCCCTCTCTTCAAATTTCAGGCCTTGTGCCTTTAGTTGAAAGGATTATTACCATTATTGAGTGAGAGAGCAGTGCATGCCATCAAAGTGACACTAGGGTACAAATATACGAAGCCCAGTATACCCATCATGACTACCCGTCTGATAAGGGTACACCAGGCACATGCATCACAACCATATGTGAGCAACATGGTGATCTCATATCAAGATAAACAGCACATGACCTTGTAGGTGGGGCCCAGTTAGAATTTTCTTCAAGTTGAATAGCCCATCCTGCTCAAAAGGTCCCTGATAAGGGTTATTTAAAGATGATGAACAAAACACCCATGTTTCCAGAGGTGAATAATTTAAACCACAAAGAATTCTTCTCCACACATGGCTCTGATGCTCCTCCGCTAATGCTTGTGATCAGCAATGCACATTAGGGATCAGAGTAACTTAAGTTAGGGAAGAAGGCCTGTTGAAGCAGGGAACTCAGTCAATGTCCCCCTCTTGTCAAACCCTTTCTCTTGTGACTCCAATTCTTACTCTCTGTTTCTCTTCTCTTCTCTTTTTTGAAAGGTCATAGACAACAGGAATGTAGAATACACTATACAGCCGCTCAGCGCTTTCCCTGGGATTGGACAGCACCTAAATGGCATGAGACATGATACTTCATGTTTACATACTCATAGAAATCCAGAATCAACTCCTTGTATCCAACACATGACACAGCCACATGGTAAGTTCACCTGTAACAATGGGAAAGGAATTATCTCTGCTTTCAGTCCCTTATCACATGTTACACTAAGCCACAGTATAACACTGTCTCATACGCCTCTCCACATTACACTCCAATATGATACTGTACTGTACAAGGTAACAGCCCTGATTACTCTTTTCCCTGTCACCCCTTTATATCCTGCTGCACTGTTCACTGTTGTAGTGTGCACTGCATGTTTAGTTCACAGAATCCATTGTAGTGTACACTACAGACTCTGACTGTCCATGTTGATGGAGTTTGATGCGTTATGAAATGTCTTAGTGTGTAGATGTGTTTCAATAGATATAAGACACATCACCACCACCACCACTAACAACATCATCATCATCGCACAGATCTACAACACTATTTACTCTTAACTCACAACTTAAAAACACATTATCTCTACTCTAGATAGCATCCACCTCCATCATGTGTTCATATCCCTATCACCACCACCATCAACAACAACTCCACTACAAATACCACTACAATTACTACCACTGTCACCATCCCTACTGCCACCATCCCCACTGTCACCCCTCACTCCATTGTCATCCTCCCTCGCTGCCACCATCAACCCCCCCCCCCCTATTGCCACTCATCTCAAACTTCATCAATAGCAAAACCTGATAACTTATCTCTAACTGTCCCCCAAACTATTTTATCTCCCTCCCACAGAACCCCGGCTGTCAGCTGACCAGTTCCTTAAGAAACTCCCAAGCTGTGTCATCAAAGATGGCAAGAAAATTGAAGTGAAGAAATCTATTGAATCTCTGCTGAAGGTAAGTCCTTCCGGAAAGATCTTAATGGCACCAGATGATGAAGTACTAGAAAGAAACCGTTATTAAGATCGGATGACACAGACATAGCTGTGTGATTAAGCAGTTTGGTTCTGAGCCACATAGTTTTGGGTTCAGTCCCACTGCCTGGCACCTTGAGCAAATTTCTTTTATTATAGCTGTGGGCCTACCAAAGTAGATTTGGTAGTTGGATACCAAAGGAAGACTATCTGTCTGTTTGTCTGTCTGTGTTTCTATCTATCTATTTATCTATCAATTTGTCTCTGTCTGTCTGTCCATCCGTCCATCATCTGTCTGTCAATCTATCTCTCTATCCGTCCATCTCTAATAGATCTATCTATCTACCTACTTATCTACCTTCCTTCCTTCTCTTGTGTGTACAAATAGATGTACAACAGCCACCGTTAAATTTAAGGCTCCACATAGATTGTCATAGTTCAGTCTGCATCCAGTATAATGGTTAAGTATTATACTTAGTACACTTATTAGTATTACTAGTTATGAAGGCAGCAATCTGGCAGAATTGTTAACATGCTTGACAGAATGCTTAGTGGCATTTCATTCGTCTTTGTGTTCTGAGTTCAAATTCTGCTGAGGGTGATGTTACCCCTGAATTTGCTGGCCATATATCAAAGTAATTCCATGACTTTGTTGACATACACAGTTAGAGACAGGCCTGTAATTTTTAGTATCTGCTCTGCTTCCCTCTTTGTAGACAGGATGAATTAAACCTTTCTTTAACTTTCTGGGAAGTCTACCGCTTGCAAGGAAACTTTAGAAGAGAATCTGCAGTTGTCTTTGCTAGGGCCCCTTTGCATTTTTTAGGTTGTAGCGCAAAACTTCTGTATCTGGTATGAAACATTCGCACTTGACACCGAAAATACGTCTGAGGCACTTTTGATGAAATCTCTCCGGCATTTTTATGATATACATACATACATACACGCAGGTCACTTGACGAGATGGGGTAACAGGACCCAGAAAAGGTTCGACCATGTGGCAGAAACACACAAATACACATGCCAACACACACACACTCACGTCAATGTGTGCTCGTAGGAAGAAGGAGAGAGAAAGGGGAAAACAGAAAGAGTACGAATTCTCACTTTTTAGTGTTTAAAAAAAAAAGTTTGTAGATCAACGTTAATAGTGTAAGGGAGGTAATTCGTCACAAACTAATTTTAAACTGCAGATTGTAATATAGTGTGCTGCTGAACCTCTCCGAATACCACTCGTATTCAGCTACTACCATTTATACGACTACAGCCTGTACTGCCACAGTTATCTCACATTACGTCTCTTATAACCACGACTATACCATTGCAGCCCACAACATTACGACCAGCTTTGTAGCACGATTGCTCCCCTCCCTACACACGCGCACTACTCTAACGTTGTTGTTGTTGTTGGCACTCCGTCGCTTACGACGTCGAGGCTTCCAGTTGATCCGATCAACGGAACAGCCTGCCCGTGAAATTAACGTGCAAGTGGCTGAGCACTCCACAGACACGTGTACCCTTAACGTAGTTCTCGGGAATATTCAGCGTGACACAGTGTGACAAGGCTGACCCTTTGAATTACAGGCACAACAGAAACAGGAAGAAAAAGTGAGAGAAAGTTGTGGTGAAAGAGTACAGCAGGGTTCGCCACCATCCCCTGCCGGAGCCTCGTGGAGCTTTACGTGTTTTCGCTTAATAAACACTCACAACGCCCGGTCTGGGAATCGAAACCGCGATCCTATGACCGCGAGTCCGCTGCCCTAACCACGGGGCCATTGCGCCTTAACACTCTAACATTACAATATCAATATCACCACAGTGTAGGAAAGATAAATAGCAATGGCCTGTTGTTCCTAAAGCTTTGAGATGAAAATGGTTCTTTACGTAGCAAGTACTCACTTAATGCACAAAGATGATCACACAATAACATGGAGGTTTAAAGATTGGCACTTGCTGGATTATGTCATCATTTGCAAGCATGATATCTATGACATTTATAATGGCAAGTCCTTTCATGGTTCAGTGTGTTGGTCAGACCACTGTTTGGTGCAAGCAAAGTTCCAGATAGGGACGTTTTTTGTTTTGTTTTTTGCTTGTTCTTTTATGAATGTTTTTTGCTTTGTTTAGAAGAGGAGAAAATTGTTTTGTTTTTGTGGAGAAACAGAAATACCCTTTAGAATAAATAAACGATGAACCTAAGCATCACACGACCAAGGACACGAAAGGGAAAAAATTAATGAAGTTAGGATTCCATTTATTAATATGCACAATCCTGGGGTAACCAGCATTTTTTACACCATAGGATCAACCCTATCAATACTTCTACATAGCCCCAAAATGAAAAACCTGATTGATGAAAACCTCTTATGAAACAGTAGACTCCAGCCAAAATATCTCACACCTCACAAAAGAATGAATCAGAACTCTCAGTAAAAGAATGGAGAGATAGCAGATGTGGAACATGCAACAACAACCTCAAATATTTAGAAAGTTCCCATGTAAAATTGAAAAGCAGATTCTTGTTCAAAGTAAATGCATATATGAAGTGCAAAACACAGAATCTCATATACGGCATCACTTGCCCCAGCTGCATGGAGAATTATATTGGCAAAATAAACAGTTCACTTTGCCAAAATGCAAAAATCCACAGACAACACATCTGACAAGAGGAACTATGCAAGATTCCACTGAGCAAGCATCTAGAAATATGCAGTGAAGGAATAACAAAATCTCCCCCTCTTACAAAATGTTCAAAAGATAACCCAAAGTTCCAAAAAGCAATGGAGCTACACCTCACCAAACAATTCTCTCCAAAATCAAATGTTTGAAAGAGAAGCAGGGGAATTGCATTTTGCCAAAAGGATTGGAAAGAGACATCAATGTATGCTCAATGGTTCTAGATAAGAACAGAGATCTGTCTGCAGCAGTTAAGAGCATTGTTT